>NW_022148522.1:0-18799 GCF_901933205.1 Camarhynchus parvulus | reverse complement strand
CCCTTTCGGGGCTGAATTTTGGGGTGAAATGGCCAATTTTGGGTCTGGGGTGACTGGTGTCCCTCCCAGCTGATTTTGGGGTGCGTGCGCCGGGCCGGGGACCCCAAATTTTGGGGGATTAAATTGGGGGTGGATCATGGGGGACCCCACTTTTAGGGGACAAAACCCCAATTTCGGGCTGAATTTGGGGGTGAAAATGGCCAATTTTGGGGTGGGGGGGACACCCTGAATTTCTGGGATCAATTTGAGCAGGGGACCCCAAATTTTGGGGTTCATGGGGTGATGATGGGGAACCCTACTTTTAGGGATCAACCCCAGTGGGTCTTGGGGGCAAACCCAATTTCGGGGCTGAATTTTGGGGTGAAATGGCCAATTTTGGGTCTGGGGTTGACTCAAAATCCCCTCCCCAGCTGATTTTTGGGGCGCATGGGCCGGGGACCCCCAAATTTTGGGATTAAATTGGGGTGGATCATGGGGACCCCAATTTTTAGGGACAAAACCCCAATTTTCGGGGCTCAATTTTGGGGTGAAAATGGCCAATTTTGGGTCTGGGGGTTCACTCGGGGTGTCCCCCCATCCCCAGCTGATTTTGGGGCGCGCTGGCCGGGGGGGCTTCACCTGAAATTGGGGTGGAGTGCTCGAGCGCGAGGAGGCGCTGGAGGCGGCCGGGGCCGGCGCGGACGTGGTGCTGCTGGACAACCTGAGCGCACAGGTGCGCCCCGAAAATCCCGAAACCCCGAAATCCCGAAATCCCGAAAACCCCGAAATCCCGAAACCCCGAAATCCCGAAATCCCGAAACCCCGAAATCCCGAAAATCCCGAAACCCCGAAATCCCGAAAATCCCGAAACCCCGAAAATCCCGAAATCCCGAAAATCCCGAAAATCCCGAAAATCCCGAAACCCCGAAATCCCGAAAATCCCGAAACCCCGAAAATCCCGAAATCCCGAAACCCCGAAACCCCGAAATCCCGAAATTTGGGGGGGAACGGGGAGATTTGGGGGGAAAAATGGGAGATGGGGGGAAAATGGGGAAATTTGGGGGGGAAATGGTGAAATTTGGGGGGGAAACGGTGAAATTTGGGGGAAAAATGGGAAATCTGGAGAAAAAATGGTGAAATTTGGGGGGAAATTTGGGGAAATGGGGAAATTTGGGGGGAAAAATGGGAAAATTTGGGGGGAAATGGGAGATTTGGGGGAAATGGTAAGATTTTGGGGAAAAAAATGGTGAAATTTGGGGGAAATGGTGAAATTTGTGGAAAACGGAAAAAATGGGGAAATTTGAAATGGGGAAATTTGGGGAAATGGTGAAATTTGGGGAAAAATGGTGAAATTTTGGGGTGAAATTTGGGGGGGGAAAATGGTGAAAAGGGTGAGATTTGGGGAAAAAATGGTGAGATTTTGGGGGAAATGGGGAAATTTGGGGGAAATGGGGAGATTTGGAGAAAAATGGTGAAATTTTGGGGAAATTTTGGGGGGGGAAATTTGGGGAAAATGGTGAAATTTGGGGGGAAAATGGGGAAATTTGGGGAAATGGGGGAAATTTGGGGGGGGAAAAATGGTTAGATTTTGCGGAAAAATGGTGAAATTTGAAATTTTGGGAGAAAGTGGTGGAATTTTGGGGGAAAACATGTTTTTGGTGAGATTTTTGGGGGGGAAAGCAGCAAAATTTGGGGGAAAACGGTGAAATTTGGGGGAACGGAGATTTGGGGAAACGGGAGATTTTTGGGGACAATGGTGGAATTTTGGGGAAAAACGGTGGAATTTTGGGGGAAAAGATTTGGAGAAAAAACAGTGAAATTTGGGGGGAAATGGGGAAATTTGGGGGAAAAGGGTGAAATTTGGGGAAAATGGTGGGAATTTTGGGGGAAAACGGGAAATTTGGGGGAAAATGGGAGATTTGGGGAAAAAACGGTGAAATTTGGGGGGAGAAAAATGGCAAAATTTGGGGAAATGGGGAAATTTGGGGAAAATGGTGGAATTTGGGGAAAAAAGGGTGGAATTTGGGGGAAAAAATGGTGAAATTTTGGGGAAATGGGGAAATTTGGGGAAAAAATGGCAAAATTTGGGGAAACGGGGAATTTTGGGGAAAAAAATCGTGGCATTTGGGGAAAAATGGTGAGATTTGGGGGGAAACGGGAAAATTGGGGGAGAAATGGGGAGATTTTGGGGGAAAATGGTGAAATTTGGGGGGGAAATGGTGAAATTTGGGAAAAAATGGCAAAATTTGGGGGAAAAACAGTGAAATTTGGGGAAAATGGTGGAATTTTGGGGAAAACGGTGAAATTTGGGGGGAAAATGGCAAAATTTGGGGAAACAGCTTTGAATTTTTTGGGGAAAAATCATGGAATTTGGGGAAAAATGGTGAGATTTGGGAGGGAAAATGGCATGAATTTTGGGGGAAACGGGGAAATTTTGGGGGAAAAACAACGAATTTTGGGGAAAAAACGTATGAAATTTTTGGGGAAAAATGATGGAATTTTGGGGGAAGAAATGGCGAAAATTGGGGGAGAAAAGGTGAAATTTGGTGGAAAATCGGGAAAATTTTGGGCAAAACGGTGAAATTTGGGGAAAATTTGGGGAAATTTGGGAGGAAAACGGCCAAATTTAGGGAAAAAATGGTGAAATTTGGGAAAAAAATGGCAAAATTTGGGGGAAAAACGGGGAAATTTTGGGAGAAAGTGGTGGAATTTTGGGGAAGAAACGGCGAAATTTGGGGGAAAAATGGTGAAATTTGGGGGAAAAATTGTGAAACTTTGGGGAAAAAATGGCGGAATTTTGGGGAAAGAACGGGGAAATTTGGGGAGAAAAGATGAAATTTGGGGAAAAAACGGTAAATTTTGGGGAAAATGGTGAAATTTCGGGAAAAAATGGCAGAATTTTGGGGGAAAATGGTGGAATTTTGGGGAAAAACAGTGAAATTTGGGGGAAAAAAGGCGAAATTTGGGGAAAAAATGGTGAGATTTTGGGGAGAAACGGGGAAATTTGGAGGAAAAACGGCGAAATTTGGGGAAAAATCGTGGAATTTTGGGGAAAAATGGCGAAATTTTGGGGGGAAAAATGGTGGAATTTTGGGGAAACAAACCCCAAAAAATGGGAATAAAGCCCAAAAATTTGGGGGTCTGGACTCCTCGAAATGGGGATGAACCCCAAAAAATGGAGATAAACCCTAAAAATGGGAATTAAAACCAAAAAAATTGGGGGTCTAAACCCCTCAAAATGGGGAAAATCCAAAAAAATTGGCATCAACCCCAAAAAATGGGAATAAATCACAAGAAATGGGGATAAACCCCAAAAAATTGGGATAAACACCCAAAAATGGGAATAAACCCCAAAAAATGGGAATAAACACCAAAAAATTTGGGATAAACCCCAAAAAATGGGAATAAACACCCAAAAATGGGAATAAACCCCAAAAATTGAGCTAAACCCCCAAAAAATTTTGAATGAACCCCAATTTTGGGTGGAAAAATCCCAGAATTGGTGATTTTTTCTGGGAAGGACCCAAATTGGGCAAATTTGGGGTTGGAAAATCCCAAATTTGGGGTTGTTCTGGGTGGAAAATCCCAATTTTTTTGGGTTTCACATTTAAGGGGGATTTGGGGGTGGACACCCCAATTTTGGGTGGAAAAATCCCAGAATTGGTGAATTTTTGTGGGGAAGACCCAAACTGGGCAAATTTTGGGTTGGAAAATCCCAAATTTGGGGTTGTTCTGGGTGGGTTGGGCCCCAAATTTTGGGTGGAAAATCCCAATTTTTTGGGGTTTGTGGTTTAAGGGGGATTTGGGTGTGGACACCGCAATCTTGGGTGGAAAAATCCCAGAATTGGTGATTTTTTGTGTAGAACACCCAAACTGGGCAAATTTTGGGTTGGAAAATCCCAAATTTGGGTTTCTCTGGGTGGGTTGGGCCCCAAATTTTGGGTGGGAAATCCCAATTTTATGGGGTTTCTGGTTTAAGGGGGATTTGGGTGTGGACACTGCAATCTTGGGTGGAAAAATCCCAGAATTGGTGATTTTTGTACGGAGACCCAAACTGGGCAAATTTTGGGTTGGAAAATCCCAAATTTGGGGTTGTTCTGGGTGGAAAATCCCAATTTTTTGGGGGTTTCACATTTAAGGGGTATTTGGGGCTGGACACCGCAATCTTGGGTGGAAAAATCCCAGAATTGGTGATTTTTGTGTAGGAGACCGAAACTGGGCAAATTTTGGGTTGGAAACTCCCAAATTTGGGGTTGTTCTGGGTGGAAAATTCCAATTTTTTTGGGTTTCTGGTTTAAGGGGGATTTGGGGTTGGACACCGCAATTTTGGGTTGAATAACCCCAGAATCGGTGGCACCAAAACTGCACGAATTTAGGCAATGACTTCAATTTTGGGTTGAAAAATCCCAGAAAAATCCCAAAATTTATGGGGTTTTTATTGTGAGGAACACCCAAATTTGAGCACGGACACCCCAATTTTGGGTGGAATTATCCCAGAATCGGTGGCACCAATACTGAGCGAATTTAGGCAATGACGCCCCAATTTTGGGTTGAAAAATCCCAGAACTGGTGACTTTTTGTGGGAAGGACCCAAACTGGGCAAATTTTGGGTGGAAAATTCTGATTTTTGGGGTTTCTGGTTTGAGGGAGATAATTCTTGATTTCTAGGATTTTTGGAGGTGGAGACCTCAATTTTGGGTGGAAAAATCCCAGAATTGGTGATTTTTTGTGGGGAAGGACCCAAATTGGGCAAATTTTGGGTTGGAAACTCCGATTTTTTGGGGGTTTCTGGTTTAAGGGGATTTGGGGTTGGACACCCCAATTTTGGGTGGAATAGCCCCAGAATCGGTGGCACCAAAACTGCGCGAATTTAGGCAATGACGCCCCAATTTTGGGTTGAAAAATCCCAGAAAAATCCCAGAACTGATGGGGGTTTTTATTGTGAGGAACACCCAAATTTCAGCACGGACACCCCAATTTTGGGTGGAATTATCCCAGAATCGGTGGCACCAAAACTGAGCGAATTTAGGCAATGACGCCCCAATTTTGGGTTAAAATTCCGCCCAACCGCGATGAACCGGACCCGGACGAGTGCGAGGAGCCCCAAAATTTGGGTTTTTGTGCCCAGGACGTGCAGGCGGCGGCGGCGCGGGTGAAGGCGGCGCACCGGCGCGTGACCAGCGGCAGGCATGGCGGCTCGGGCTGAGAGCCTGGCGGGTTCCTGGGGCCCCACGTGGACGTCGTGTCCATGGGGTGCCTGACCCACAGCGCCCCCGCGCTCGACTTCTCGCTCAAGGTGCTGGGGCCCTGACACCCGGCCGGGGAACCCCCAAAATCCAGCTTGGAACCCCAAAAATCCATCCCAGAAACCCCAAAAATCCATCCCAGAAACCCCAAAATCTGACCTGGAAATTCCAAAAAAAACCCACCTTGGAAACCCCAAAATCCATCCCCGGAACCCCAAATCCATCCCTGGAACCCCAAAATCCATCCCTGGAACCCCAAAATCCAATCTGGAACCCCAAAATCCATCCTGGAACCCCAAAATCCATCCCTGGAACCCCAAAATCCAATCTGGAACCCCAAAATCCATCCCTGGAACCCGCAAAATCCATCCCTGGAACCCGCAAAATCCATCCCTGGAACCCCAAAATCCAACCTGGAACCAATAAAATCCAACCTGAGACCTGGACACACCTGGAACCCCAAAATCCAACCTGGAAACCCCAAAATCCAACCCAGGAACCCCAAAATCCAACCCGAGACCCACAAAAAGGTGGAACCCCAAAATCCATCCGTGGAGCCCCAAAACTGATCCTGGAAACCCCAAAATCTGACCTGGAACCCTGAAACCCAGCCTAGAACCAATAAAATCCAATCTGAGACCCAGAAACACCTGGAACCCCAAAATCCATCCCTGGAACCCCAAAATCCAACCTGAGACCCACAAAAAGGTGGAACCTCAAAATCCATCCCGGAACCCCAAAATCCATCCCAGGACCCCAAAATCCATCCCCGGAACCCCAAAATCCACCCCAGCACCCCAAATCCATCCCAGGAACCCCAAAATCCATCCCTGAACCCCAAAATCCATCCCCGGAACCCCAAAATCCATCCTGGCACCCCAAAATCCAACCTGGAACCAATAAAATCCAACCTGGGACCTTGAAACACCTGGAACCCCAAAATCCATCCCTGGAACCCCCAAAATCCATCCCGAGACCCACAAAAATGTGGAACCCGAAAATCCATCCCAGGAACCCCAAAACTGATCCTGGAACCCCAAAAATCCAACCTGGAACCCTGAAACCCAGCCTAGAACCAATAAAATCCAATCTGAGACCCAGAAACACCTGGAACCCTGAAATCCATCCCAGAAACCCCCAAAATCCATCCCAGGAGCCCCAAAATCCATCCCAGAAACCCCCAAAATCCAACCCGGGACCTACAAAAACATGGAACCCGAAAATCCATCCTGGGACCCCCCAAAACGAACCTGGAACCAATAAAATCCTACCTGACACCTGGAAACACCTGGAACCCCAAAATCCATCCCTGGAACCCCAAAATCCATCCCTGGAACCCCAAAATCCATCCCCGGAACCCCAAAATCTGACCTGGAACCAATAAAATCCAACCTGGGACCTTGAAACACCTGGAACCCCCAAAATCCATCCCAGGACCCCAAAATCCAACCCGGCACCCCAAAATCCAACCCGAGACCCACAGAAATGTGGAACCCCAAAATCCATCCCAGCACCCGAAACTCCATCCCGGAACCCCAAAATCCATCCCAGGAACCCCAAAATCCATCCCTGGACCCCAAACTCCATCCCTGGACCTACAAAATCCATCCCAGCACCCCAAAATCCATCCCAGGACCCCAAAATCCATCCCAGCACCCCAAACTCCGTCCCGGCCCCGCCCAGCCCTGCAGAGCCTGCCCCGGTTCCTGGGGCCCCACGTGGACGTCGTGTCCACGGGGTGCCTGACCCACAGCGCCCCCGCGCTGCACTTGGCGCTCAAGGGGCTGGGGCCCTGACACCCGGCCGGGGAACCCCCAAAATCCAGCGTGGAACCCGAAATCCCGGCCTGGGAACCCCGAAAATCCAGCGTGGAAACCCCAAAAATTCGCCTTGGAAATCCCAAAATCCATCCCTGGAACCCCCAAAAAAACCCAACCTGGAAACACCAAAATCCATCCCAGGAACCCCAAAAATCCAACCCGAGACCCACAAAAACGTGGAACCCAAAAATCCATCCCAGGAACCCCCAAAATCCATCCCTGGACCTACAAAATCCATCCCAGAACCCCAAAATCCATCCCAGAACCCCAAACTCCATCCCAGGACCCCAAAATCCATCCCTGGAGCCCCAAACTCCATCCCAGAACCCCAAAATCCATCCCAGAACCCCAAAATCCATCCCAGGAACCCCAAAATCCATCCTGGCACCCCAAACTCCATCCCAGGACCCCAAAATCCATCCCTGGAACCCCAAAATCCATCCCAGCACCCCAAAATCCATCCCAGAACCCCAAACTCCATCCCAGGACCCCAAAATCCATCCCTGGAGCCCCAAACTCCATCCCAGAGCCCCAAAATCCATCCCAGCACCCCAAAATCCAGCCCGAGACCCACAAAAATGTGGAACCCGAAAATCCATCCCAGGAACCCCAAAACTGATCCTGGAATCCCCAAAATCCAACCTGGAACCCTGAAACCCAGCCTAGAACCAATAAAATCCAATCTGAGACCCAGAAACACCTGGAACCCTGAAATCCATCCCAGAACCCCCAAAATCCATCCCAGGAGCCCCAAAATCCATCCCAGAAACCCCCAAAATCCAACCCGGGACCTACAAAAACATGGAACCCGAAAATCCATCCTGGGACCCCCCAAAACAACCTGGAACCAATAAAATCCAACCTGACACCTGGAAACACCTGGAACCCCAAAATCCATCCCTGGAACCCCCAAAATCCATCCCTGGACCCCCAAACTCCATCCCTGGACCTACAAAATCCATCCCAGAACCCCAAATCCATCCCAGGACCCCAAAATCCATCCCAGCACCCCAAACTCCGTCCCAGCACCCCAAACTCCGTCCCGGCCCCGCCCAGCCCTGCAGAGCCTGCCCCCCAAAATGGGGCCCCACGTGAACCCGTCGTGTCCACCCAGGTGCCTGACCCACAGCGCCCCCGCGCTGCACTTGGCGCTCAAGGGGCTGGGGCCCTGACACCCGAACGGGGAACCCCCAAAATCCAGCGTGGGAACCCCAAAAATCCATCCCAGAAACCCCAAAAATCCATCCCAGAAACCCCAAAATCTGACCTGGGGCCCCAAAAACCCACCTTGGAAACCCCAAAATCCATCCCCCAGGAACCCCAAATCCATCCCTGGAACCCCAAAATCCTTCCCCGAACCCCCAAAATCCAATCTGGAACCCCAAAATCCATCCCTGGAACCCCAAAATCCATCCCTGGAACCCCAAAATCCAATCTGGAACCCCAAAATCCATCCCTGGAACCCGCAAAATCCATCCCTGGAACCCCAAAATCCAACCTGGAACCAATAAAATCCAACCTGAGACCTGGACACACCTGTAACCCCAAAATCCAACCTGGAAACCCCAAAATCCAACCCAGGAACCCCCAAAATTCCAACCCGAGACCCACAAAAAGGTGGAACCCCAAAATCCATCCGTGGGCCCCCCAAACTGATCCTGGAAACCCCAAAATCTGACCTGGAACCCTGAAACCCAGCCTAGAACCAATAAAAAAAATCAATCTGAGACCCAGAAACACCTGGAACCCCAAAATCCATCCCTGGAACCCCAAAATCCAACCTGAGACCCACAAAAAGGTGGAACCTCAAAATCCATCCCGGAACCCCAAAATCCATCCCAGGACCCCAAAATCCATCCCCGGAACCCCAAAATCCAT
Source organism: Camarhynchus parvulus (assembly GCF_901933205.1). Lineage (NCBI taxonomy): Eukaryota > Metazoa > Chordata > Aves > Passeriformes > Thraupidae > Camarhynchus > Camarhynchus parvulus. The sequence continues at coordinate 9,876 of NW_022148522.1, read as the reverse complement.
CCCTGAACCCCAAAATCCATCCCCGGAACCCCAAAATCCAACCTGGAACCAATAAAATCCAACCTGGGACCTTGAAACACCTGGAACCCCAAAATCCATCCCTGGAACCCCCAAAATCCATCCCGAGACCCACAAAATGTGGAACCCGAAAATCCATCCATCCCAGGACCCCAAAACTGATCCTGGAACCCCAAAAAACCAACCTGGAACCCTGAAACCCAGCCTAGAACCAATAAAATCCAATCTGAGACCCAGAAACACCTGGAACCCTGAAATCCATCCCAGAAACCCCCAAAATCCATCCCAGGAGCCCCAAAATCCATCCCAGAAACCCCCAAAATCCAACCCGGGACCTACAAAAACATGGAACCCGAAAATCCATCCTGGGACCCCCCAAAACGAACCTGGAACCAATAAAATCCAACCTGACACCTGGAAACACCTGGAACCCTGAAATCCATCCCTGGAACCCCAAAATCCATCCCTGGACCCCAAACTCCATCCCTGGACCTACAAAATCCATCCCAGAACCCCAAATCCATCCCAGGACCCCAAAATCCATCCCAGCACCCCAAACTCCGTCCCAGCACCCCAAACTCCGTCCCGGCCCCGCCCAGCCCTGCAGAGCCTGCCCCGGTTCCTGGGGCCCCACGTGGACGTCGTGTCCACGGGGTGCCTGACCCCCAGCCCCGCCGCTGCCAGCTCAGGGGGCTGGGGCCCTGACCTGGAGAACGGGGAACCCCCAAAATCCAGCGTGGGAACCCGAAATCCCGGCCTGGGAACCCCGAAAATCCAGCTTGGAACCCCAAAAATTCATCCCAGAAACCCCAAAGTCTGACCTGGAAATTCCAAAAAAAACCACCTTGGAAACCCCAAAATCCATCCCAGAAACCCCAAAAATCCAACCTGGAACCCCAAAATCCAACGTGGACCCCAAATCCATCCCAGGAACCCCAAAATCCATCCCTGGAACCCCAAAATCTGACCTGGAAATTCCAAAAAAAAACCACCTTGGGAACCCCAAAATCCATCCCAGGAGCCCCAAAATCCATCCCTGAACCCCAAAATCCAACCCGGCACCCCAAAATCCAACCCGAGACCCACAGAAATGTGGAACCCCAAAAATCCATCCCGGGAGCCCCAAAACTGATCCTGGAACCCCCAAAATCTGACCTGGAACCAATAAAATCCAACCTGAGACCTTGAAACACCTGGAACCCCCAAAATCCATCCCTGGAACCCCAAAATCCATCCCTGGAACCACCGAAATCCATCCCTGGAACCCCGAAATCCATCCCTGGAACCCCAAAATCCATCCCGGGACCTACAAAAACCTGACAACCCCAAAATCCAACCTGGAACCCCCAAAACCGAACCTGGACCTACAGAATCCAAGTTGGAAACCCCAAAATCCATCCCAGGACCCATAAACACCTGGAACCCCAAAATTCAATCTGGAACCAATAAAATCCAACCTGAGACCTTGAAACACCTGGAACCCCAAATTCCATCTCAGGAACCCCAAAATCCAACGTGGGACCAATAAAATCAAACCTCAGACCTGGAAACACCTGGAACCCGGGGATCCAACCGGGACCCCAAAATTGAACCCTGGAACCCCCAAAGCCCGGCCTGGGATGATAAAATCCAACCTGAGACCTGGAGACACCAGGAGCCCCAAAATCCATCCCAGGAACCCCAAAATCCAACCCGAGATCCCCAAAAATCCATCCCGAGACCTACAAAGCCTGGAGCCCTGAAATCCATCCCTGGAACCCAAAATCCATCCCAGAAACCCTGAAATCCATTCCAGAACCCTCAAACCCACCCAGGAACCCCCCCAATCCATCCTGGAACCCGCCAAAATCCGACCTGGAAACCCCAAAATCCATCCCAGACTCAAACTCCATCCTGGAACCCCCAAAATCCATCCCTGGAACACCAATAAATTCCATCCCAGGAACCCGAAAATCCATCCCAGGAACCCCCAAACTCCATCCCTGGAACCCCAAAATTCAACCTGGAACCAATAAAAATCCAACCAGAAACACCTGGAACCCCAAAAATCCATCCCTGAACCCCCAAATCCATCCCAGAACCCCAAAAATCCAACCTGGGACCCCCAAATCCATCCTAAAACACCCCAAAATCCATCCCTGGAACCCCAAAATCTATCCCAGGAACCCCAAAATCCAACCTGGAAACCCCAAAAATCCAACCTGGGGACATTGGGGGACATTGGGGCAGCAGGGATGGGGAGAACCCAGGAGGCCCCGCCCCTCAATTCAGACCCCCCCCCCCAATTCCAGACCCCTTAAATTCAGACCCCGCCCCAAATTGAGCCCCGCCCCCCAATCCAGGCCACGCCCCCTCTCCAGACCCTTCCCCAATTCAGACCCGCCCCCAATTGAGTCCCCGCCCCCAATTCAGACCCCGCCCTCAATTCAAACCCCCCCACGAGGTCACGCCCAATGAGGCCACGCCCCTTCTCCAGACCCTTCCCCAAGTCTGACCCCCCCCAAATTAAGACTCCTGCCCAAAAATTCAGGCCCCACCCCCAATTCTGACCACGCCCCCAATCAGATCCAGGCCATCTAATTTAGGCCCCACCCCCAAATTCAGACCCCGCCCCCATTTACACCACCCCCTGCAAATTCCAGGCCCCGCCCCCAGTGGACAAATTCAGGCCTCGCCCCCAATTCAGCCCCCCTGAGATCAGGCCCCGCCCCCAAAGAGGCCAAGCCCCCAATTCAGACTCCCCAGTTCAGGTGACCCCCCCCCAAATCCAGGCCCCACCCCCCGGAGGTCAGACCCCACCCCAAACAAGGCCATGCCCCCACCCCAGATCCGCCCCCAAATCCAGACTCCACCCACACAATTCAGATCCCGCCCACCCCACATTCAGTCCCTGCCCCAAGATTCAGGCCACGCCCCCAAATTCAAGGCCCGCCCCTCCAGTGTCACATCGGGGGATGACAGTGACACCTGAGGGAGGATGGTCAGGAGTGACCTGGAGATGGTGGTGGCACCTGGAGATGATGGTCAGGGGACACCTGGAGATCCTGGAGGCCAGACCAGGACAGATGTTCGGTGGGACACGGTGGCACCTGAGGGGATGACAGGGAGGTGATGGTCCAAGGAGGGGACACCAGGACATGGTGGTGGTGGCACCTGGAGATGATGGTCAAGGTGACCTGGAGATGGTCCAAGGGACACAGGAGGGGACAGGGAGGGGACAAGGTGTGCAGGAGATGGTGATGGCACTTGGAGATGATGGTCAAGGTGATCTGGAGATGGTCCAAGGGACACAGGAGGGGACAGGGAGGGGACATGGAGGTGATGGTCAGGGTCACCTGGAGATCCTGGAGGTGACCAGGACACGGTGGTGGCACCTGACAGGGGACAGGGAGATGGTCAAGGTGACCAGGACACAGTGGTGGTGGGCACATGGAGATGATGGTCAGGGACACCTGGAGATGATCCAAGGGGGAGATCCTGACCAGGACATGGTGGTGGCACCTGAGGGATGGTCAGGGACACCTGGAGATCCTGGGGGTGACCAGGACATGGTGGTGGGACACAGGAGGGGACAGGGAGGGGACAAGGTGACCAGGAGATGGTGGTGGTGGCACATGGAGATGATGGTCAGGGACACCTGGAGATGGTCCAAGGGACACAGGAGGGGACAGGGAGGGGACATGGAGGTGATGGTCAGGGTCACCTGGAGATCCTGGGGGTGACCTGGACACGGTGGTGGCACCTGGAGATGATGGTCAATGTGACCAGGACACGGTGGTGGGACACAGGAGGGGACAGGGAGATGGTGAAGGTGACCAGGAGATGGTGGTGGGGGCAGGGAGGTGATGGTCAAGGTGACCTGGAGATCCTGGGGGTGACCAGGACACAGCGGTGGGACATGAGGAGGGACAGGGAGATGGTCAGGGTGACCAGGACACGGTGGTGGTGGCACCTGGAGATGATGGTCAGGGACACCTGGAGATCCTGGAGCTGACCTGGACACGGTGGTGGGACACAGGAGGGGACAGGGAGATGGTCAAGGTGACCAGGAGATGGTGGTGGCACCTGGAGATGATGGTCAGGGACACCTGGAGATCCTGGGGGTGACCAGGACATGGGGAGGGGACAGGGAGATGTTCAAGGTGACCAGGACACGGTGGTGACACCTGACGGGGGAGAGGGAGATGGTCAGGGTCACCTGGAGATCCTGGAGGTGACCTGGACACCGTGGTGGGACATGAGGAGGGGACAGGGAGATCCTGGAGGTGACCAGGACACGGTGGTGGGGATAGGGAGATGATGGTCAGGGACACCTGGAGATCCTGGAGGTGACCAGGACATGGTGGTGGCACCTGACAGGGGACAGGGAGATGGTCAAGGTGACCAGGACACAGTGGTGGTGGCACCTGGAGATGATGGTCAGGGACACCTGGAGATGGTCCAAGGGACACAGGAGGGGGCATGGAGGTGATGGTCAGGGACACCTGGAGATCCTGGAGCTGACCTGGACACGGTGGTGGGACACAGGAGGGGACAGGGAGATGGTCAAGGTGACCAGGAGATGGTGGTGGCACCTGGAGATGATGGTCAGGGACACCTGGAGATCCTGGGGGTGACCAGGCCAGGGACGCACACCATGGAGATGACAAAAGCGCCCACGAATACCCAGAGTTGCTTTGCTGAAGGATTTATTGATTATCGATTATTGATTATTGATTATTAATTATTGATCATTGATTATGGATTATCGGTTATCGGTCGTTCCAGGGCCATTCCCAGGGTGGCTCCCCAGGGTCGATCAAATCCTGACGGCCTGAACGGGACAGGAGAGAGTGACCCCAGGGTGACCCCAGAGTGACCCCAGGGTGACCCCAGAGAGACCCCAGAGTGACCCCAGGGTGACCCCAGGGTAACCCTGGTGTCCCCAAACCACCCTGGAACCCCCCCACTGGTCCATACTGGTCCATACTGGTCCATATTGGTCTGTACTGGTCCATACTGGTCCATACTGGTCCGTACTGGTCCATACTGGTCTGTACTGGTCCATACTGGTCCATACTGGTCTGTACTGGTCTGTACTGGTCCATACTGGTCTGTACTGGTCTCTACTGGTCCGTACTGGTCCATACTGGTCTGTACTGGTCCATACTGGTCCATACTGGTCCATACTTGTCCATACTGGTCTGTACTGGTCCATACTGGTACCCACCTGAGCTCTCTTGGCTCCGAGTATCTTCTGCAGAGAGAGGGGAGAGGGCACCGGGGTCACCACGGGGTCACCCAGTATAACCCAGTTCATCCCAGTATCCCCCAGTGCCCCCAGTGCCCCCAGTGCCATCCCAGTCCCTCCCAGTCCCCCCCAGTCCATCCCAGTCCCTCCCAGTCCCTCCCAGTGCCCCCCAGTCCATCCCAGTCCATCCCAGTCCATCCCAGTTCCCCCCAGTCCATCCCAGTCCATCCCAGTCCCTCCCAGTCCATCCCAATCCCTCCCAGTCCCTCCCAGTCCATCCCAGTCCCTCCCAGTTCCCCCCAGTCCCTCCCAGTCCATCCCAGTCCCTCCCAGTCCCTCCCAGTCCATCCCAGTTCCCCCCAGTCCATCCCAGTCCATCCCAGTCCATCCCAGTCCATCCCAGTCCATCCCAGTTCCCCCAGTCCCTCCCCAGTCCCTCCCAGTTCCCCCCAGTCCCTCCCAGTCCATCCCAGTCCATCCCAGTCCCTCCCAGTTCCCCCCAGTCCATCCCAGTCCCTCCCAGTCCCTCCCAGTCCCTCCCAGTTCCCCCCAGTCCATCCCAGTCCATCCCAGTTCCCCCAGTCTCACCGGGACGCAGCCTCCGATGCCTCCGATGACCCCGGACTGCAGAGGCAGAGCAAAGCGGATTTGGGATTTGGGGATTTGGGGATTTGGGATTTGGGGATTTGGGGATTTGGGATTTGGGATTTGGGGATTTGGGGATTTGGGGATTTGGGGTGTTTGGGGAATTTGGGGGGGGATTGGGGTGTTTTGGGATTTGGGGATTTGGGATTTGGGATTTGGGGATTTGGGGATTTTGGGATTTGGGATTTGGGGATTTGGGGATTTTTTGGGATTTGGGGATTTGGGATTTGGGGATTGGGGTGTTTGGGGATTTGCCCACCTGACCATCGCTGATGCCACCAATTTCCTGTGGGAGAGCCGCAGATGTGCCGGGGTCACTGCGGTGTCCCCAGGGCCCCCAGTGCCCCCCCAGTACTCCCAGATCCCCCAGTTCCCCCCCCGGTCCCCCAGTTCATCCCAGTCCCTCCCAGTCCATCCCAGTTCCTCCCAGTCCCTCCCAGTCCATCCCAGTCCATCCCAGTCCCTCCCAGTCCATCCCAGTCCCTCCCAGTCCCTCCCAGTCCCCCCCAGTCCATCCCAGTTCCTCCCAGTCCATCCCAGTCCATCCCAGTCCATCCCAGTCCCTCCCAGTCCCTCCCAGTTCCCCCCAGTCCATCCCAGTCCATCCCAGTCCCTCCCAGTCCATCCCAGTCCCTCCCAGTCCATCCCAGTCCATCCCAGTCCATCCCAGTTCCCCCCAGTTCATCCCAGTTCCCCCAGTCCATCCCAGTCCATCGAGTCCATCCCAGTCCATCCCAGTCTCTCCCAGTCCATCCCAGTTCCCCAGTCCCTCCCAGTCCATCCCAGTTTCCCCAGTTTCCCCAGTCTCACCCCGCCACAGATCTCTCCGCTGCCGTCCATGGCCTGGGCAGGGAGAGCAAAGGTTGGGCAGGGGAAGGGATCAATGGGATCAATGGGATCAGTGGGATCAATGGGATCAATGGGATCAATGGGATCAGTGGGATCAATGGGATCAATGGGATCAATGGGATCAATGGGATCAGTGGGGAGCCCCAAAGGGATCAATGGGATCAATGGGATCAATGGGATCAGTGGGATCAATGGGATCAATGGGGAGCCCCAAAGGGATCAATGGGATCAGTGGGATCAATGGGGAGCCCCAAAAGGATGGGATGGGATGGGATCAATGGGATGGGAAGGGATGGGATCAATGGGATCAATGGGATCAATGGGATGGGATCAATGGGATCCAATGGGATCAATGGCATCCATGAGATCAATGGGATCAATGGGATCAATGGGATCAATGGGATCAATGGGGTGGGATGGGGAGCCCCAAAGGGATGGGATGGGATGGGATGGGATGGGATGGGATGGGATGGGATGGGATGGGACGGGATCAATGGGGAGCCCCAAAGGATGGGACGGGATGAATGGGGAGCCCCAGGAGGGGATGGGATGGGATCAATGGGGAGCCCCAAGGGATGGGATGGGATTTTTGGGGAGCCCCCAGGGCTGAGCCCAGCCCGGGGCCCTGCAGCCTCACCTGGCTCTGGGCTGGCAGGCACAGCAGGATGGAGAAGAGCAGGGCCACGCTGAGCACAGCCACCTTCATCTTCCTCTGGCTCTGGGCAGCGCTGCCTGAGGCTGCAGCAGGTGAGGAGCACCTTTATCCCTGCCGGGACTCCTCCCTGCACCCTCCCTGCCAGCCCCCAGGCCAAAGCCCGGCTTGGCACAGCCCCCAGCCCTGGCCACCAGCCCAGCCCTGGCACAGAGTCCATCCCAGCCCAGCTGTGGCACGGATCCAGCCCCCTTGCCCGGCATCCCTCCAGCTTCCTGCACGGGGCAGCTGCCCCTGGAAGGGCCCGGGCACCTGGGGGGCCAAGGGGGGCAGGCAGGGAGCCCAAGGCACCTGGGGACCCTGTGGGGACAGCGCCCAGCCCAACACAATCCATCCTCCAACAGCCCCCAGGGCCAGATCCCCCATCTCCTGCTGCCCCTGCCCGGGCCCGGGGGCGCCTGGGGGAAGGAACTGTAAATGTTGGACACAGGGGGTTATAAAATATATATCTATCGAAAATAAATGAGTAAAAAACACATGTATCCATCTAAAACAACTGAATAAAAACCGAATATATAAATATTATCTAAATAAAAATATTATATTGTAAAATTTCAAAATAAATATAAAATATATAAAAATATGTATAAATATATACCAAATATGTAAAATATATAAATATATAAATATATAAATATAAAACTATATAAATATATAAATATATAAATATAAAACTATATAAATATATAAATATAAAACTATATAAATATATAATTATATGAATATATAAATATGTAAATATATAAATATAAAACTATAACAACATAAATATATAAATATATAAATATCTAACTATATAAGTATATAATTATATAAATATATAAATATATAAATATAACCATAAATATAGATAATAATAAAATATAAATATAAAGTAGAAACACAAATATAAATCTAAAATAAATAAATTAAAAATACATATATAAATATTATATAAATGTAAATGAATATACAGATATAAATAAAGTATAAATATAAAACATGTATAAATATGCATTAATAGGTGTATAATATACAATATATAAATATATAAACTATAAAATATAAACGTAACAATACATATAAATAAAAATACTAATATAAAACGTACAAATAAAAATAAAAATTAGAAATAAAAAATAAATATAGATATAGATATAGATATAGATACAGATACAGATACAGATACAGATACAAATATAAATAAAAAGATAAATATAAATATAAATATAAATATAAATATACATGAACAAGGGGGCAGGAATTTTTTATTTTTTAATATATTTGATTATATTAATATTTATATGATTTTCTATATTATATTTTATACGTATTTATATAATATATTTTATACATATTTTAATATATGTTATAAATATACATTTATTTCTACTTATATAATAATTCTATATTTAATTTTATTCATTTATTTTAGATTTATGTTTTTATTATATTGCTCTTTCATACATATTTTACTTTATTTTTATTATATATGTTTATTATTTTATTTCAGTTTTATTTTATTTTATTTTTTCAAAACCTCTGCAAAATGCACACAAAATTCAGTTCATTGTGCACAAAATTCACTTTATTGCACCCAAAATGCAAACCCTGCAGGGGCTGCCCCGGCTGTTTGCCTTGGGCTTGGGAGCGCCAGCAGCACCCTGGAAGGTTCTGGAAGGTTTCCCTGTTATCTCTGGGAGCTCTGTGCCTCATTTAGTGCAGAATGGAGCAGCCGGCAGTGACCTGGAAGGGTTTCCTGTTATATGATTCTATTATATATTTTCATTATTTATTTATTTATTCATTATTTTTTATTATATTTTATTTTATTTTATTTTATTTTATTTTATTTTATTTTATTTTATTTTATTTTATTTTATTTTAATATATTTTTATTTTATTTTATATTCACATATTTTGTTTTTTATATTTATTTTATTTTATTTTATTTTATTTTATTTTATTTTATTTTATTTTATTTTATTTCATTTTATTTTATTTTATTTCATTTCATTTCATTTCATTTTAATATATTTTTATTATATTGCTCTTTAATACATATTTCAATTTATTTTTAATATATATTTTTATTTTATTTTATTTTATTTTATTTTTATTTTTATTTTATTTTATTTTTATTTTTATTTTATTTTATTTTATTTTATTTTATTTTATTTTATTTTATTTTATTTTATTTTATTTTATTTTATTTTATTTTAATATATTTTTAGTTTGTTTTCTATTCACATATTTTGTTTTTATATGTATTTTATTTTACTATATTATTATTTATTTTATTTTATTTTATTTTATTTTATTTTTATTTTATTTTATTTTATTTTATTTTATTTTATTTTATTTTATACTTTTTAAATTTTTATTTTATTTTTATTTTTTAATTTTATTTGTAAAAATCTCTGCAAAATGCACACAAAATTCA
>NW_022148521.1:0-18869 GCF_901933205.1 Camarhynchus parvulus | reverse complement strand
GTCTGGGAGGCATCCCGTATCGCGGATTTTCAGGAGCCAGCCGCCACTCCGGCCTATGGCCCCCAAACATAAACAACGGGCCTTTCCTCTGAAACAAAAGTCACCAGCCCCGGTCCTTGATGGCAGATTGTGGGACTCTGTTGGCACTATCAAACCAGCCCGAAGCTGGCACTGGTGCCAGCTTGGGTCTGGGAGGCATCCGGCGCATCGCGGATTTTCAGGAGCCAGCCGGCCACTCCGGGCACAGGCCCCCAAACATAAAACAACGGGCCTTTCCCTCTGAAACAAAAGTCACCAGCCCCGGTCCTTGATGGCAGATTGTGGGACTCGCTGGCACTATCAAACCAGCCCGAGTTGGCACTGGTGCCAGCTTGGGTCTGGGAGGCATCCTGCGTATCGCGGATTTTCAGGAGCCAGCCGGCACCCCGACTATGGCCCCCAAACATAAAACAACGGGCCTTTCCCCTCTGAAACAAAAAGTCACCAGCCCCGTCCTTGATGGCAGATTGTGGGACTCCGTTGGCACTATCAAACCAGCCCGAGTTGGCACTGGTGCCAGCTTGGGTCTGGGAGGCATCCTGTGATCGCGGATTTTCAAGAGCCAGCCACCACCCGGCCTATGGCCCCCAAACATAAAACAACGGGCCTTTCCTCTGAAACAAAAAGTCACCAGCCCCGGTCCTTGATGGCAGATTGTGGGACCCGTTGGCACTATCAAACCAGCCCGAAGCTGGCACTGGTGCCAGCTTGGGTCTGGGAGGCATCCCGGTGACGCGGATTTTCAGGAGCCAGCCCGACTCGGGCACATGGCCCCCAAACATAAAACAACGGGCCTTTCCCTCTGAAAACAAAACTCACCAGCCCCGTCCTTGATGGCAGATTGTGGGACTCTGTTGGCACTATCAAACCAGCCCGAAGCTGGCACTGGTGCCAGCTTGGGTCTGGGAGGCATCCTGTGATCGCCGTGATTTTCAGGAGCCAGCCGGCCACCCGGGCCTATGGCCCCCAAACATAAACAACGGGCCTTTCCCTCTGAAAACAAAACTCACCAGCCCCGTCCTTGATGGCAGATTGTGGGACCTCGTTGGCACTATCAAAACCAGCCCGAGGCTGGCACTGGTGCCAGCTTGGGTCTGGGAGGCATCCTGCGTAACGCGGATTTTCAGGAGCCAGCGCGCCACTCCGGGCCTATGGCCCCCAAACATAAACAACGGGCCTTTCCCTCTGAAACAAAAGTCACCAGCCCCGTCCTTGATGGCAGATTGTGGGACTCCGCTTGGCACTATCAAACCAGCCCGAAGCTGGCACTGGTGCCAGCTTGGGTCTGGGAGGCATCCCGTGATCGCGGATTTTCAGGAGCCAGCCGGCCACCCCCGGCCTATGGCCCCCAAAACATAAAACAACGGGCCTTTCCTCTGAAACAAAAGTCACCAGCCCCGGTCCTTGATGGCAGATTGTGGGACTCCGTTGGCACTATCAAACCAGCCCGAAGTTGGCACTGGTGCCAGCTTGTGTCTGGGAGGCATCCCGTATATCGCGGATTTTCAGGAGCCAGCCGGCCACCCGGCCTATGGCCCCCAAACATAAAACAACGGGCCTTTTCCTCTGAAACAAAAAGTCACCAGCCCCGGTCCTTGATGGCAGATTGTGGGACTCCGTTGGCACTATCAAACCAGCCCGAGTTGGCACTGGTGCCAGCTTGGGTCTGGGAGGCATCCTGCGTATCGCGGATTTTCAGGAGCCAGCCGGCCACCCCGGCCTATGGCCCCCAAACATAAAACAACGGGCCTTTTCCTCTGAAAACAAAACTCACCAGCCCCCGTCCTTGATGGCAGATTGTGGGACCTCCGTTGGCACTATCAAAACCAGCCCGAGTTGGCACCTGGTGCCAGCTTGTGTCTGGGAGGCATCCTGCGCATCGCGGATTTTCAGGAGCCAGCCGCACCCGCGGCCTATGGCCCCCAAACATAAAACAACGGGCCTTTCCCTCTGAAACAAAAACTCACCAGCCCCGGTCCTTGATGGCAGATTGTGGGACTCCTTGGTACTATCAAAACCAGCCCGAGCTGGCCCTGGTGCCAGCTTGGGTCTGGGAGGCATCCTGCGTATCGCGATTTTCAGGAGCCAGTTGCCGCCCGGGGCACATGGCCCCCAAACATAAAACAACGGGCCTTTCCCTCTGAAACAAAAAGTCACCAGCCCCGGTCCTTGATGGCAGATTGTGGGACTCCGTTGGCACTATCAAACCAGCCCGAAGTTGGCACCTGGGTGCCAGCTTGGGTCTGGGAGGCATCCCGTGATCGCGGATTTTCAGGAGCCAGCCGGCCACCCCGGCCTATGGCCCCCAAACATAAAACAACGGGCCTTTCCCTCTGAAACAAAAGTCACCAGCCCCGGTCCTTGATGGCAGATTGTGGGACTCCGTTGGCACTATCAAACCAGCCCGAGTTGGCACTGGTGCCAGCTTGGGTCTGGGAGGCATCCTGCGTATCGCGGATTTTCAGGAGCCAGCCGGCCACCCCGGCCTATGGCCCCCAAACATAAAACAACGGGCCTTTCCCTCTGAAACAAAAGTCACCAGCCCCGGTCCTTGATGGCAGATTGTGGGACTCCGTTGGCACTATCAAACCAGCCCGAAGTTGGCACTGGTGCCAGCTTGGGTCTGGGAGGCATCCTGCGTATCGCGGATTTTCAGGAGCCAGCCGGCCACCCGGGCCTATGGCCCCCAAACATAAAACAACGGGCCTTTCCCTCTGAAACAAAAGTCACCAGCCCCGGTCCTTGATGGCAGATTGTGGGACTCCGTTGGCACTATCAAACCAGCCCGAGTTGGCACTGGTGCCAGCTTGGGTCTGGGAGGCATCCCGCGTATCGCGGATTTTCAGGAGCCAGCCGGCCACTCCGGGCCTATGGCCCCCAAACATAAAACAACGGGCCTTTCCCTCTGAAACAAAAGTCACCAGCCCCGGTCCTTGATGGCAGATTGTGGGACTCCGTTGGCACTATCAAACCAGCCCGAAGTTGGCACTGGTGCCAGCTTGGGTCTGGGAGGCATCCTGCGTATCGCGGATTTTCAGGAGCCAGCCGGCCACTCCGGGCCTATGGCCCCCAAACATAAACAACGGGCCTTTCCCTCTGAAACAAAAGTCACCAGCCCCGGTCCTTGATGGCAGATTGTGGGACTCCGTTGGCACTATCAAACCAGCCCGAGTTGGCACTGGTGCCAGCTTGGGTCTGGGAGGCATCCTGCGTATCGCGGATTTTCAGGAGCCAGCCGCCACCCGGGCCTATGGCCCCCAAACATAAAACAACGGGCCTTTCCCTCTGAAACAAAAGTCACCAGCCCCGGTCCTTGATGGCAGATTGTGGGACTCCATTGGCACTATCAAACCAGCCCGAGTTGGCACTGGTGCCAGCTTGGGTCTGGGAGGCATCCTGTGTATCGCGGATTTTCAGGAGCCAGCCGGCCACCCGGGCCTATGGCCCCCAAACATAAACAACGGGCCTTTCCCTCTGAAACAAAAGTCACCAGCCCCGGTCCTTGATGGCAGATTGTGGGACTCCGTTGGCACTATCAAACCAGCCCGAGCTGGCACTGGTGCCAGCTTGGGTCTGGGAGGCATCCTGCGTATCGCGGATTTTCAGGAGCCAGCCGGCCACTCCGGCCTATGGCCCCCAAATAAAAACAACGGGCCTTTCCCTCTGAAACAAAAGTCACCAGCCCCGGTCCTTGATGGCAGATTGTGGGACTCCGTTGGCACTATCAAACCAGCCCGAGTTGGCACTGGTGCCAGCTTGGGTCTGGGAGGCATCCTGCGTATCGCGGATTTTCAGGAGCCAGCCGGCCACCCCGGGCCTATGGCCCCCAAACATAAACAACGGGCCTTTCCCTCTGAAACAAAAGTCACCAGCCCCGGTCCTTGATGGCAGATTGTGGGACTCGCTTGGCACTATCAAACCAGCCCGAGTTGGCACTGGTGCCAGCTTGGGTCTGGGAGGCATCCTGCGTATCGCGGATTTTCAGGAGCCAGCCGGCCACTCCGGGCTCAGGCCCCCAAACATAAACAACGGGCCTTTCCTCTGAAACAAAAGTCACCAGCCCCGGTCCTTGATGGCAGATTGTGGGACTCCGTTGGCACTATCAAACCAGCCCGAGTTGGCACTGGTGCCAGCTTGGGTCTGGGAGGCATCCTGCGCACGCGGATTTTCAGGAGCCAGCCGGCCACTCCGGCCTATGGCCCCCAAACATAAAAACAACGGGCCTTTCCCTCTGAAACAAAAGTCACCAGCCCCGGTCCTTGATGGCAGATTGTGGGACTCCGTTGGCACTATCAAACCAGCCCGAGTTGGCACTGGTGCCAGCTTGGGTCTGGGAGGCATCCCGCGTGGCGCGGATTTTCAGGAGCCAGCCGGCCACCGGGCCTATGGCCCCCAAACATAAACAACGGGCCTTTCCCTCTGAAACAAAAGTCACCAGCCCCGGTCCTTGATGGCAGATTGTGGGACTCCGTTGGCACTATCAAACCAGCCCGAGTTGGCACTGGTGCCAGCTTGGGTCTGGGAGGCATCCGCGTGATCGCGGATTTTCAGGAGCCAGCCGGCCACTCCGGGCCTATGGCCCCCAAACATAAACAACGGGCCTTTCCCTCTGAAACAAAAGTCACCAGCCCCGGTCCTTGATGGCAGATTGTGGGACTCTGTTGGCACTATCAAACCAGCCCGAGTTGGCACTGGTGCCAGCTTGGGTCTGGGAGGCATCCTGCGTATCGCGGGATTTTCAGGAGCCAGCCGCCACCCCGGGCCTATGGCCCCCAAACATAAACAACGGGCCTTTCCCTCTGAAACAAAAGTCACCAGCCCCGGTCCTTGATGGCAGATTGTGGGACTCCATTGGCACTATCAAACCAGCCCGAGTTGGCCCTGGTGCCAGCTTGGGTCTGGGAGGCATCCTGCGTATCGCGGATTTTCAGGAGCCAGCCGGCCACTCCGGGCCTATGGCCCCCAAACATAAAACAACGGGCCTTTCCCTCTGAAACAAAAAGTCACCAGCCCCGGTCCTTGATGGCAGATTGTGGGACTCCGTTGGCACTATCAAACCAGCCCGAGTTGGCACTGGTGCCAGCTTGGGTCTGGGAGGCATCCTGCGTATCGCGGATTTTCAGGAGCCAGCCGGCCACCCGGCCTATGGCCCCCAAACATAAACAACGGGCCTTTCCTCTGAAACAAAAAGTCACCAGCCCCGGTCCTTGATGGCAGATTGTGGGACTCCGTTGGCACTATCAAACCAGCCCGAGTTGGCCCTGGTGCCAGCTTGGGTCTGGGAGGCATCCTGCGTATCGCGGATTTTCAGGAGCCAGCCGGCCACCCCGGACCTATGGCCCCCAAACATAAAACAACGGGCCTTTCCCTCTGAAACAAAAGTCACCAGCCCCGGTCCTTGATGGCAGATTGTGGGACTCCGTTGGCACTATCAAACCAGCCCGAGTTGGCACTGGTGCCAGCTTGGGTCTGGGAGGCATCCTGTGTAACGCGGATTTTCAGGAGCCAGCCGGCCACTCCGGGCTATGGCCCCCAAACATAAACAACGGGCCTTTCCCTCTGAAACAAAAAGTCACCAGCCCCGGTCCTTGATGGCAGATTGTGGGACTCCGCTGGCACTATCAAACCAGCCCGAGTTGGCACTGGTGCCAGCTTGGGTCTGGGAGGCATCCTGCGTGATCGCGGATTTTCAGGAGCCAGCCGGCCACCCGGCCTATGGCCCCCAAACATAAACAACGGGCCTTTCCCTCTGAAACAAAAAGTCACCAGCCCCGGTCCTTGATGGCAGATTGTGGGACTCCGTTGGCACTATCAAACCAGCCCGAGTTGGCACTGGTGCCAGCTTGGGTCTGGGAGGCATCCTGCGTATCGCTGGATTTTCAGGAGCCAGCCGCACTCCGGGCCTATGGCCCCCAAACATAAACAACGGGCCTTTCCCTCTGAAACAAAAGTCACCAGCCCCGGTCCTTGATGGCAGATTGTGGGACTCCGTTGGCACTATCAAACCAGCCCGAGCTGGCACTGGTGCCAGCTTGGGTCTGGGAGGCATCCTGCGTATCGCTGGATTTTCAGGAGCCAGCCGGCCACTCCGGGCCTATGGCCCCCAAACATAAACAACGGGCCTTCCCTCTGAAACAAAAGTCACCAGCCCCGGTCCTTGATGGCAGATTGTGGGACTCCGTTGGCACTATCAAACCAGCCCGAGTTGGCACTGGTGCCAGCTTGGGTCTGGGAGGCATCCTGCGATCGCGGATTTTCAGGAGCCAGCCGCCACTCCCGGGCCTATGGCCCCCAAACATAAACAACGGGCCTTTCCCTCTGAAACAAAAGTCACCAGCCCCGGTCCTTGATGGCAGATTGTGGGACTCCGTTGGCACTATCAAACCAGCCCGAAGTTGGCCCTGGTGCCAGCTTGGGTCTGGGAGGCATCCTGCGTATCGCGGATTTTCAGGAGCCAGCCGGCCACCCGGCCTATGGCCCCCAAACATAAAACAACGGGCCTTTCCCTCTGAAACAAAAGTCACCAGCCCCGGTCCTTGATGGCAGATTGTGGGACTCCGTTGGCACTATCAAACCAGCCCGAGTTGGCACTGGTGCCAGCTTGGGTCTGGGAGGCATCCTGGCGATCGCTGGATTTTCAGGAGCCAGCCGGCCACCCCGGCCTATGGCCCCCAAACATAAAACAACGGGCCTTTCCCTCTGAAACAAAAGTCACCAGCCCCGGTCCTTGATGGCAGATTGTGGGACTCCGTTGGCACTATCAAACCAGCCGAAACTGGCACTGGTGCCAGCTTGGGTCTGGGAGGCATCCTGCGTATCGCGGATTTTCAGGAGCCAGCCGGCACACCCGGGCCTATGGCCCCCAAACATAAAACAACGGGCCTTTCCCTCTGAAACAAAAAGTCACCAGCCCCGGTCCTTGATGGCAGATTGTGGGACTCCGTTGGCACTATCAAACCAGCCCGAGTTGGCACTGGTGCCAGCTTGGGTCTGGGAGGCATCCTGGGTGATCGCTGGATTTTCAGGAGCCAGCCGCCACTCCGGGCCTATGGCCCCCAAACATAAACAACGGGCCTTTCCCTCTGAAACAAAAGTCACCAGCCCCGGTCCTTGATGGCAGATTGTGGGACTCCGTTGGCACTATCAAACCAGCCCGAGTTGGCACTGGTGCCAGCTTGGGTCTGGGAGGCATCCTGCGTATCGCGGATTTTCAGGAGCCAGCCGGCCACTCCGGGCCTATGGCCCCCAAACATAAACAACGGGCCTTTCCCTCTGAAACAAAAAGTCACCAGCCCCGGTCCTTGATGGCAGATTGTGGGACTCCGTTGGCACTATCAAACCAGCCCGAGTTGGCACTGGTGCCAGCTTGGGTCTGGGAGGCATCCTGCGTACGCCGGATTTTCAGGAGCCAGCCGGCCACTCCGGGCCTATGGCCCCCAAACATAAACAACGGGCCTTTCCCTCTGAAACAAAAAGTCACCAGCCCCGGTCCTTGATGGCAGATTGTGGGACTCCGTTGGCACTATCAAACCAGCCCGAGTTGGCACTGGTGCCAGCTTGGGTCTGGGAGGCATCCTGCGTATCGCGGATTTTCAGGAGCCAGCCGGCCACCCGGCCTATGGCCCCCAAACATAAACAACGGGCCTTTCCCTCTGAAACAAAAGTCACCAGCCCCGGTCCTTGATGGCAGATTGTGGGACTCCGTTGGCACTATCAAACCAGCCCGAGTTGGCACTGGTGCCAGCTTGGGTCTGGGAGGCATCCTGCGTATCGCGGATTTTCAGGAGCCAGCCGGCCACTCCGGGCCTATGGCCCCCAAACATAAACAACGGGCCTTTCCCTCTGAAACAAAAGTCACCAGCCCCGGTCCTTGATGGCAGATTGTGGGACTCCGTTGGCACTATCAAACCAGCCCGAGTTGGCACTGGTGCCAGCTTGGGTCTGGGAGGCATCCTGCGTATCGCTGGATTTTCAGGAGCCAGCCGGCCACCCCGGGCCTATGGCCCCCAAACATAAACAACGGGCCTTTCCCTCTGAAACAAAAAGTCACCAGCCCCGGTCCTTGATGGCAGATTGTGGGACTCCGTTGGCACTATCAAACCAGCCCGAGTTGGCACTGGTGCCAGCTTGGGTCTGGGAGGCATCCTGCGTGTATCGCGGATTTTCAGGAGCCAGCCGGCCACTCCGGCCTATGGCCCCCAAACATAAACAACGGGCCTTTCCCTCTGAAACAAAAGTCACCAGCCCCGGTCCTTGATGGCAGATTGTGGGACTCCGTTGGCACTATCAAAACCAGCCCGAGTTGGCACTGGTGCCAGCTTGGGTCTGGGAGGCATCCTGCGTGATCGCGGATTTTCAGGAGCCAGCCGGCCACTCCGGCCTATGGCCCCCAAACATAAACAACGGGCCTTTCCTCTGAAACAAAAGTCACCAGCCCCGGTCCTTGATGGCAGATTGTGGGACTCCGTTGGCACTATCAAACCAGCCCGAGTTGGCCCTGGTGCCAGCTTGGGTCTGGGAGGCATCCTGCGTATCGCGGATTTTCAGGAGCCAGCCGGCCACTCCGGGGCACAGGCCCCCAAACATAAACAACGGGCCTTTCCCTCTGAAACAAAAGTCACCAGCCCCGGTCCTTGATGGCAGATTGTGGGACTCCGTTGGCACTATCAAACCAGCCCGAGTTGGCACTGGTGCCAGCTTGGGTCTGGGAGGCATCCTGCGTATCGCGGATTTTCAGGAGCCAGCCGGCCACTCCGGGCCTATGGCCCCCAAACATAAACAACGGGCCTTTCCCTCTGAAACAAAAGTCACCAGCCCCGGTCCTTGATGGCAGATTGTGGGACTCCGTTGGCACTATCAAACCAGCCCGAGTTGGCACTGGTGCCAGCTTGGGTCTGGGAGGCATCCTGCGTACGCGATTTTCAGGAGCCAGCCGGCCACTCCGGGCCTATGGCCCCCAAACATAAAACAACGGGCCTTTCCCTCTGAAACAAAAAGTCACCAGCCCCGGTCCTTGATGGCAGATTGTGGGACTCCGCTTGGCACTATCAAACCAGCCCGAGTTGGCACTGGTGCCAGCTTGGGTCTGGGAGGCATCCTTGCGTATCGCGGATTTTCAGGAGCCAGCCGGCCACTCCGGGCCCAGGCCCCCAAACATAAAACAACGGGCCTTTCCCTCTGAAACAAAAGTCACCAGCCCCGGTCCTTGATGGCAGATTGTGGGACTCCGTTGGCACTATCAAACCAGCCCGAGTTGGCACTGGTGCCAGCTTGGGTCTGGGAGGCATCCTGCGTAACGCTGGATTTTCAGGAGCCAGCCGGCCACCCGGGCCTATGGCCCCCAAACATAAACAACAACGGCCTTTCCCTCTGAAACAAAAAGTCACCAGCCCCGGTCCTTGATGGCAGATTGTGGGACTCCGTTGGCACTATCAAACCAGCCCGAGTTGGCACCGGTGCCAGCTTGGGTCTGGGAGGCATCCTGCGTATCGCGGATTTTCAGGAGCCAGCCGGCCACCCGGGCCTATGGCCCCCAAACATAAACAACGGGCCTTTCCCTCTGAAACAAAAGTCACCAGCCCCGGTCCTTGATGGCAGATTGTGGGACTCCGTTGGCACTATCAAACCAGCCCGAGTTGGCACTGGTGCCAGCTTGGGTCTGGGAGGCATCCTGCGTATCGCTGATTTTCAGGAGCCAGCCGGCCACCCTGGGCCTATGGCCCCCAAACATAAACAACGGGCCTTTCCCTCTGAAACAAAAAGTCACCAGCCCCGGTCCTTGATGGCAGATTGTGGGACTCCGTTGGCACTATCAAACCAGCCCGAGTTGGCACTGGTGCCAGCTTGGGTCTGGGAGGCATCCTGCGTATCGCGGATTTTCAGGAGCCAGCCGGCCACCCCGGCCTATGGCCCCCAAACATAAACAACGGGCCTTTCCCTCTGAAACAAAAAGTCACCAGCCCCGGTCCTTGATGGCAGATTGTGGGACTCCGTTGGCACTATCAAACCAGCCCGAGTTGGCACTGGTGCCAGCTTGGGTCTGGGAGGCATCCTGCGTAACGCTGGATTTTCAGGAGCCAGCCGCCACCCCGGCCTATGGCCCCCAAACATAAACAACGGGCCTTTCCCTCTGAAACAAAAAGTCACCAGCCCCGGTCCTTGATGGCAGATTGTGGGACTCCATTGGCACTATCAAACCAGCCCGAGTTGGCACTGGTGCCAGCTTGGGTCTGGGAGGCATCCTGCGTATCGCGGATTTTCAGGAGCCAGCCGGCCACCCGGCCTATGGCCCCCAAACATAAACAACGGGCCTTTCCCTCTGAAACAAAAGTCACCAGCCCCGGTCCTTGATGGCAGATTGTGGGACTCCGTTGGCACTATCAAACCAGCCCGAGTTGGCACTGGTGCCAGCTTGGGTCTGGGAGGCATCCTGCGTAACGCGGATTTTCAGGAGCCAGCCGGCCACCCGGGGCCTATGGCCCCCAAACATAAACAACGGGCCTTTCCCTCTGAAACAAAAGTCACCAGCCCCGGTCCTTGATGGCAGATTGTGGGACTCCGTTGGCACTATCAAACCAGCCCGAAGTTGGCACTGGTGCCAGCTTGGGTCTGGGAGGCATCCTGCGTATCGCGGATTTTCAGGAGCCAGCCGGCCACTCCGGGCCTATGGCCCCCAAACATAAACAACGGGCCTTTCCCTCTGAAACAAAAGTCACCAGCCCCGGTCCTTGATGGCAGATTGTGGGACTCTGTTGGCACTATCAAACCAGCCCGAGTTGGCACTGGTGCCAGCTTGGGTCTGGGAGGCATCCTGCGTATCGCGGATTTTCAGGAGCCAGCCGGCCACTCCGGGCCTATGGCCCCCAAACATAAACAACGGGCCTTTCCCTCTGAAACAAAAGTCACCAGCCCCGGTCCTTGATGGCAGATTGTGGGACTCCGTTGGCACTATCAAACCAGCCCGAGTTGGCACTGGTGCCAGCTTGGGTCTGGGAGGCATCCTGCGTATCGCGGATTTTCAGGAGCCAGCCGGCCACTCCGGGCCTAGGCCCCCAAACATAAACAACGGGCCTTTCCCTCTGAAACAAAAAGTCACCAGCCCCGGTCCTTGATGGCAGATTGTGGGACTCCATTGGCACTATCAAACCAGCCCGAGTTGGCACTGGTGCCAGCTTGGGTCTGGGAGGCATCCTGCGTATCGCGGATTTTCAGGAGCCAGCCGGCCACTCCGGGCCTATGGCCCCCAAACATAAAACAACGGGCCTTTCCCTCTGAAACAAAAGTCACCAGCCCCGGTCCTTGATGGCAGATTGTGGGACTCCGTTGGCACTATCAAACCAGCCCGAGTTGGCCCTGGTGCCAGCTTGGGTCTGGGAGGCATCCTGCGTATCGCGATTTTCAGGAGCCAGCCGGCCACCCGGGCCTATGGCCCCCAAACATAAACAACGGGCCTTTCCCTCTGAAACAAAAAGTCACCAGCCCCGGTCCTTGATGGCAGATTGTGGGACTCCGTTGGCACTATCAAACCAGCCCGAGTTGGCACTGGTGCCAGCTTGGGTCTGGGAGGCATCCTGCGTATCGCGGATTTTCAGGAGCCAGCCGGCCACTCCGGCCTATGGCCCCCAAACATAAACAACGGGCCTTTCCCTCTGAAACAAAAAGTCACCAGCCCCGGTCCTTGATGGCAGATTGTGGGACTCCATTGGCACTATCAAACCAGCCCGAGTTGGCACTGGTGCCAGCTTGGGTCTGGGAGGCATCCTGCGTATCGCGGATTTTCAGGAGCCAGCCGGCCACTCCGGGCCTATGGCCCCCAAACATAAACAACGGGCCTTTCCCTCTGAAACAAAAAGTCACCAGCCCCGGTCCTTGATGGCAGATTGTGGGACTCCGTTGGCACTATCAAACCAGCCCGAGTTGGCACTGGTGCCAGCTTGGGTCTGGGAGGCATCCTGCGTATCGCGGATTTTCAGGAGCCAGCCGGCCACCCGGGCCTATGGCCCCCAAACATAAAACAACGGGCCTTTCCCTCTGAAACAAAAGTCACCAGCCCCGGTCCTTGATGGCAGATTGTGGGACTCCGTTGGCACTATCAAACCAGCCCGAGTTGGCACTGGTGCCAGCTTGGGTCTGGGAGGCATCCTGCGTATCGCGGATTTTCAGGAGCCAGCCGGCCACTCCGGGCCTATGGCCCCCAAACATAAACAACGGGCCTTTCCCTCTGAAACAAAAAGTCACCAGCCCCGGTCCTTGATGGCAGATTGTGGGACTCCGTTGGCACTATCAAACCAGCCCGAGTTGGCCCTGGTGCCAGCTTGGGTCTGGGAGGCATCCTGCGTATCGCGGATTTTCAGGAGCCAGCCGGCCACTCCGGCCTATGGCCCCCAAACATAAACAACGGGCCTTTCCCTCTGAAACAAAAGTCACCAGCCCCGGTCCTTGATGGCAGATTGTGGGACTCCGTTGGCACTATCAAACCAGCCCGAGTTGGCACTGGTGCCAGCTTGGGTCTGGGAGGCATCCTGCGTATCGCGGATTTTCAGGAGCCAGCCGGCCACTCCGGGCCTATGGCCCCCAAACATAAACAACGGGCCTTTCCCTCTGAAACAAAAGTCACCAGCCCCGGTCCTTGATGGCAGATTGTGGGACTCCGTTGGCACTATCAAACCAGCCCGAGTTGGCACTGGTGCCAGCTTGGGTCTGGGAGGCATCCTGCGTATCGCGGATTTTCAGGAGCCAGCCGGCCACCCCGGGCCTATGGCCCCCAAACATAAACAACGGGCCTTTCCCTCTGAAACAAAAGTCACCAGCCCCGGTCCTTGATGGCAGATTGTGGGACTCCATTGGCACTATCAAACCAGCCCGAGTTGGCCCTGGTGCCAGCTTGGGTCTGGGAGGCATCCTGCGTGTATCGCGGATTTCAGGAGCCAGCCGGCCACTCCGGGCCTATGGCCCCCAAACATAAACAACGGGCCTTTCCCTCTGAAACAAAACTCACCAGCCCCGGTCCTTGATGGCAGATTGTGGGACTCCCTTGGCAATATCAAAGCAGCCCGAGTTGGCCCTGGTGCCAGCTTGGGTCTGGGAGGCATCCTGCGTATCGCCGATTTTCAGGAGCCAGCCGGCCACTCCGGGGCACAGGCCCCCAAACATACACAAGGGGCTTTTCCCTCTGAAACAAAAGTCACCAGCCCCGGTCCTTGATGGCAGATTGTGGGACTCTGTTGGCACTATCAAACCAGCCCGAGTTGGCCCTGGTGCCAGCTTGGGTCTGGGAGGCATCCCGCGGACACGGATTTTCAAGAGCCAGCGCGCACTCGGGCCTATGGCCCCCAAACATAAAACAACGGGCCTTTCCCTCTGAAACAAAAGTCACCAGCCCCGGTCATTGATGGCAGATTGTGGGACTCCATTGGAAGTAGCAAACCAGCCCGAGTTGGCCCTGGTGCCAGCTTGGGTCTGGGAGGCATCCTGCGTATCGCGGATTTTCAGGAGCCAGCCGGCCACCTCCAGGCCTATAGCCCCCAAACATAAACAACGGGCCTTTCCCTCTGAAACAAAAGTCACCAGCCCCGGTCCTTGATGGCAGATTGTGGGACCCGTTGGCACTATCAAACCAGCCCGAGTTGGCACCGGTGCCAGCTTGGGTCTGGGGAGGCATCCTGCGTATCGCGGATTTTCAAGAGCCCGCCGGTCACCCCGGACCTATGGCCCCCAAACATAAACAACGGACTTTCCCTCTGAAACAAAAGTCACCAGCCCCGGTCCTTGATGGCAGATTGTGGGACTCCGTTGGCACTATCAAACCAGCCCGAGTTGGCACTGGTGCCAGCTTGGGTCTGGGAGGCATCCTGGCGTACACGGATTTTCAAGAGCCAGCCGGCCACCGCCGGCCTATGGCCCCCAAACATAAAACAACGGGCCTTTCCCTCTGGAAACAAAAAGTCACCAGCCCCGGTCCTTGATGGCAGATTGTGGGACGCCGTTGGCACTATCAAACCAGCCCGAGTTGGCACTGGTGCCAGCTTGGGTCTGGGAGGCATCCTGCGTATCGCGGATTTTCAGGAGCCAGCCGGCCACCCGGGCCTATGGCCCCCAAACATAAACAACGGGCCTTTCCCTCTGAAACAAAAGTCACCAGCCCCGGTCCTTGATGGCAGATTGTGGGACTCCATTGGCACTATCAAACCAGCCCGCGACAGCTTGGCTAGCATCGGTGCCAGCTTACCGGTCTACATCTTTTATTTTAAAACTATGACGCAGGCCCCAAACGGCCCCCAAACATACACAAGGGGCTTTTCCCTCTGAAACAAAAGTCACCAGCCCCGGTCCTTGATGGCAGATTGTGGGACTCTGTTGGCACTATCAAACCAGCCCGAGTTGGCCCTGGTGCCAGCTTGGGTCTGGGAGGCATCCCGTGTGACACGGATTTTCAGGAGCCAGCCGGCCACTCCCGGGCCTATGGCCCCCAAACATAAACAACGGGCCTTTCCCTCTGAAACAAAAGTCACCAGCCCCGGTCATTGATGGCAGATTGTGGGACTCCATTGGAAGTAGCAAACCAGCCCGAGTTGGCCCTGGTGCCAGCTTGGGTCTGGGAGGCATCCTGCGTATCGCGGATTTTCAGGAGCCAGCCGGCCACCCGGGCCTATGGCCCCCAAACATAAACAACGGGCCTTTCCCTCTGAAACAAAAGTCACCAGCCCCGGTCCTTGATGGCAGATTGTGGGACTCCGTTGGCACTATCAAACCAGCCCGAGTTGGCCCTGGTGCCAGCTTGGGTCTGGGAGGCATCCTGCGTATCGCGGATTTTCAGGAGCCAGCCGGCCACTCCGGGCCTATGGCCCCCAAACATAAACAACGGGCCTTTCCCTCTGAAACAAAAGTCACCAGCCCCGGTCCTTGATGGCAGATTGTGGGACTCCGTTGGCACTATCAAACCAGCCCGAGTTGGCACTGGTGCCAGCTTGGGTCTGGGAGGCATCCTGCGTATCGCGGATTTTCAGGAGCCAGCCGGCCACTCCGGGCTATGGCCCCCAAACATAAACAACGGGCCTTTCCCTCTGAAACAAAAGTCACCAGCCCCGGTCCTTGATGGCAGATTGTGGGACTCCGTTGGCACTATCAAACCAGCCCGAGTTGGCACTGGTGCCAGCTTGGGTCTGGGAGGCATCCTGCGTATCGCGGATTTTCAGGAGCCAGCCGGCCACTCCGGGCCTATGGCCCCCAAACATAAACAACGGGCCTTTCCCTCTGAAACAAAAAGTCACCAGCCCCGGTCCTTGATGGCAGATTGTGGGACTCCATTGGCACTATCAAACCAGCCCGAGTTGGCACTGGTGCCAGCTTGGGTCTGGGAGGCATCCTGCGTATCGCGGATTTTCAGGAGCCAGCCGGCCACTCCGGGCCTATAGCCCCCAAACATAAACAACGGGCCTTTCCTCTGAAACAAAAGTCACCAGCCCCGGTCCTTGATGGCAGATTGTGGGACTCCGTTGGCACTATCAAACCAGCCCGAGTTGGCACTGGTGCCAGCTTGGGTCTGGGAGGCATCCTGCGTATCGCGGATTTTCAGGAGCCAGCCGGCCACTCCGGGCCTATGGCCCCCAAACATAAACAACGGGCCTTTCCCTCTGAAACAAAAGTCACCAGCCCCGGTCCTTGATGGCAGATTGTGGGACTCCGTTGGCACTATCAAAGCAGCCCGAGTTGGCACTGGTGCCAGCTTGGGTCTGGGAGGCATCCTGCGTATCGCGGATTTTCAGGAGCCAGCCGGCCCACTCGGGGCACAGGCCCCCAAACATAAACAACGGGCCTTTCCCTCTGAAACAAAAGTCACCAGCCCCGGTCCTTGATGGCAGATTGTGGGACTCCGTTGGCACTATCAAACCAGCCCGAGTTGGCACTGGTGCCAGCTTGGGTCTGGGAGGCATCCTGCGTATCGCGGATTTTCAGGAGCCAGCCGGCCACTCCGGGCCAAAGGCCCCCAAACATAAACAACGGGCCTTTCCCTCTGAAACAAAAGTCACCAGCCCCGGTCCTTGATGGCAGATTGTGGGACTCCGTTGGCACTATCAAACCAGCCCGAGTTGGCACTGGTGCCAGCTTGGGTCTGGGAGGCATCCCGGATGTGGCGCGATTTTCAGGAGCCAGCCGGGCCACTCCGGGCCTATGGCCCCCAAACATAAACAACGGGCCTTTCCCTTGAAACAAAAGTCACCAGCCCCGGTCCTTGATGGCAGATTGTGGGACTCCGTTGGCACTATCAAACCAGCCCGAGTTGGCCCTGGTGCCAGCTTGGGTCTGGGAGGCATCCTGCGTATCGCGGATTTTCAGGAGCCAGCCGGCCACTCCGGGCCTATGGCCCCCAAACATAAACAACGGGCCTTTCCCTCTGAAACAAAAGTCACCAGCCCCGGTCCTTGATGGCAGATTGTGGGACTCCGTTGGCACTATCAAACCAGCCCGAAGTTGGCACTGGTGCCAGCTTGGGTCTGGGAGGCATCCTGCGTAACGCGGATTTTCAGGAGCCAGCCGGCCACTCGGGCCTATGGCCCCCAAACATAAACAACGGGCCTTTCCCTCTGAAACAAAAGTCACCAGCCCCGGTCCTTGATGGCAGATTGTGGGACTCCGTTGGCACTATCAAACCAGCCCGAGTTGGCACTGGTGCCAGCTTGGGTCTGGGAGGCATCCTGCGTATCGCGGATTTTCAGGAGCCAGCCGGCCACTCGGGGCACAGGCCCCCAAACATAAACAACGGGCCTTTCCCTCTGAAACAAAAGTCACCAGCCCCGGTCCTTGATGGCAGATTGTGGGACTCCGTTGGCACTATCAAACGCAGCCCGAGTTGGCCCTGGTGCCAGCTTGGGTCTGGGAGGCATCCTGCGTATCGCGGATTTTCAGGAGCCAGCCGGCCACTCCGGGCCTATGGCCCCCAAACATAAACAACGGGCCTTTCCCTCTGAAACAAAAGTCACCAGCCCCGGGTCCTTGATGGCAGATTGTGGGACTCCATTGGCACTATCAAACCAGCCCGAGTTGGCACTGGTGCCAGCTTGGGTCTGGGAGGCATCCCGCGATATCGCGGATTTTCAGGAGCCAGCCGGCCACTCCGGGCCTATGGCCCCAAACATAAACAACGGGCCTTTCCCTCTGAAACAAAATCACCAGCCCCGGTCCTTGATGGCAGATTGTGGGACTCCGTTGGCACTATCAAACAGCCCGAGTTGGCACTGGTGCCAGCTTGGGTCTGGGAGGCATCCTGCGTATCGCGGATTTTCAGGAGCCAGCCGGCCACTCCGGGCCTATAGCCCCCAAACATAAACAACGGGCCTTTCCCTCTGAAACAAAAGTCACCAGCCCCGGTCCTTGATGGCAGATTGTGGGACTCCGTTGGCACTATCAAACCAGCCCGAGTTGGCACTGGTGCCAGCTTGGGTCTGGGAGGCATCCTGCGTATCGCGGATTTTCAGGAGCCAGCCGGCCACCCCGGGCACATGGCCCCCAAACATAAACAACGGGCCTTTCCCTCTGAAACAAAAGTCACCAGCCCCGGTCCTTGATGGCAGATTGTGGGACTCCGTTGGCACTATCAAACCAGCCCGAGTTGGCACTGGTGCCAGCTTGGGTCTGGGAGGCATCCGCGTATCGCGGATTTTCAAGAGCCAGCCGGCCACTCCGGGCCTATGGCCCCCAAACATAAACAACGGGCCTTTCCCTCTGAAACAAAAGTCACCAGCCCCGGTCCTTGATGGCAGATTGTGGGACTCCATTGGCACTATCAAACCAGCCCGAGTTGGCACTGGTGCCAGCTTGGGTCTGGGAGGCATCCTGCGTATCGCGATTTTCAGGAGCCAGCCGGCCACTCCGGGCCTATGGCCCCCAAACATAAACAACGGGCCTTTCCCTCTGAAACAAAAGTCACCAGCCCCGGTCCTTGATGGCAGATTGTGGGACTCCGTTGGCACTATCAAACCAGCCCGAGTTGGCCCTGGTGCCAGCTTGGGTCTGGGAGGCATCCTGCGTATCGCGGATTTTCAGGAGCCAGCCGGCCACTCGGGCCTATAGGCCCCCAAACATAAACAACGGGCCTTTTCCTCTGAAACAAAAGTCACCAGCCCCGGTCCTTGATGGCAGATTGTGGGACTCCATTGGCACTATCAAAGCAGCCCGAGTTGGCCCTGGTGCCAGCTTGGGTCTGGGAGGCATCCTGCGTATCGCGGATTTTCAGGAGCCAGCCGGCCACTCCGGGCCTATGGCCCCCAAACATAAACAACGGGCCTTTCCCTCTGAAACAAAAGTCACCAGCCCCGGTCCTTGATGGCAGATTGTGGGACTCCGTTGGCACTATCAAAGCAGCCCGAGTTGGCCCTGGTGCCAGCTTGGGTCTGGGAGGCATCCTGCGTAACGCGGATTTTCAGGAGCCAGCCGGCCACTCCGGGCCTATGGCCCCCAAACATAAACAACGGGCCTTTCCCTCTGAAACAAAAGTCACCAGCCCCGGTCCTTGATGGCAGATTGTGGGACTCCGTTGGCACTATCAAACCAGCCCGAGTTGGCCCTGGTGCCAGCTTGGGTCTGGGAGGCATCCCGCGTATCACGGATTTTCAAGAGCCAGCCGGCCACTCCGGGCCTATGGCCCCCAAACATAAACAACGGGCCTTTCCCTCTGAAACAAAAGTCACCAGCCCCGGTCCTTGATGGCAGATTGTGGGACTCCGTTGGCACTATCAAACCAGCCCGAGTTGGCCCTGGTGCCAGCTTGGGTCTGGGAGGCATCCCGCGTGATCGCTGGATTTTCAGGAGCCAGCCGGCCACTCCAGGCCTAT
>NW_022148520.1:0-19000 GCF_901933205.1 Camarhynchus parvulus | reverse complement strand
AGAGTGGTAAGGTACTGTTTTCCATCAGTTTGCAAAATGCACACACAATGCCAGTGTTGTGCTGCTTCGTTTTTGTCCTTTAGCGTCTCTTGTCACCTACACCTTAGAAAAAGCTTTCTCACTATGTCTCGCAAGGAGAAACTGTGCCAGGACAGAAAACATCTCCTATCGTGTTCTAGAGGTTGCACAAAGGTTTGTACAGTGTTTTGCACCAAGGAAAAAAAAGTTGTCCAAAACTCCTTCTTTTTCAATATTCATGTGAATGCAAAAGGCAGGAGAGTGGTAAGGTACTGTTTTCCATCAGTTTGCAAAATGCACACACAATGCCAGTGTTGTGCTGCTTCGTTTTGTCCTTTAGCGTCTCTTGTCACCTACACCTTAGAAAAAGCTTTCTCACTATGTCTCGCAAGGAGAAACTGTGCCAGGACAGAAAACATCTCCTATCGTGTTCTAGAGGTTGCACAAAGGTTTGTACAGTGTTTTGCACCAAGGAAAAAAAGTTGTCCAAAACTCCTTCTTTTTCAATATTCATGTGAATGCAAAAGGCAGGAGAGTGGTAAGGTACTGTTTTCCATCAGTTTGCAAAATGCACACACAATGCCAGTGTTGTGCTGCTTCGTTTTTGTCCTTTAGCGTCTCTTGTCACCTACACCTTAGAAAAAGCTTTCTCACTATGTCTCGCAAGGAGAAACTGTGCCAGGACAGAAAACATCTCCTATCGTGTTCTAGAGGTTGCACAAAAGGTTTGTACAGTGTTTTGCACCAAGGAAAAAAAGTTGTCCAAAACTCCTTCTTTTCAATATTCATGTGAA
This sequence comes from Camarhynchus parvulus, assembly GCF_901933205.1. NCBI lineage: Eukaryota > Metazoa > Chordata > Aves > Passeriformes > Thraupidae > Camarhynchus > Camarhynchus parvulus. The sequence continues at coordinate 18,188 of NW_022148520.1, read as the reverse complement.
TGCAAAAGGCAGGAGAGTGGTAAGGTACTGTTTTCCATCAGTTTGCAAAATGCACACACAATGCCAGTGTTGTGCTGCTTCGTTTTGTCCCTTTAGCGTCTCTTGTCACCTACACCTTAGAAAAAGCTTTCTCACTATGTCTCGCAAGGAGAAACTGTGCCAGGACAGAAAACATCTCCTATCGTGTTCTAGAGGTTGCACAAAGGTTTGTACAGTGTTTTGCACCAAGGAAAAAAAAAAAGTTGTCCAAAACTCCTTCTTTTCAATATTCATGTGAATGCAAAAGGCAGGAGAGTGGTAAGGTACTGTTTTCCATCAGTTTGCAAAATGCACACACAATGCCAGTGTTGTGCTGCTTCGTTTTGTCCTTTAGCGTCTCTTGTCACCTACACCTTAGAAAAAGCTTTCTCACTATGTCTCGCAAGGAGAAACTGTGCCAGGACAGAAAACATCTCCTATCGTGTTCTAGAGGTTGCACAAAGGTTTGTACAGTGTTTTGCACCAAGGAAAAGAAAGTTGTCAAAACTCCTTCTTTTCAATATTCATGTGAATGCAAAAGGCAGGAGAGTGGTAAGGTACTGTTTTCCATCAGTTTGCAAAATGCACACACAATGCCAGTGTTGTGCTGCTTCGTTTTTTGTCCTTTAGCGTCTCTTGTCACCTACACCTTAGAAAAAGCTTTCTCACTATGTCTCGCAAGGAGAAACTGTGCCAGGACAGAAAACATCTCCTATCGTGTTCTAGAGGTTGCACAAAGGTTTGTACAGTGTTTTGCACCAAGGAAAAGAAAGTTGTCCAAAACTCCTTCTTTTCAATATTCATGTGAATGCAAAAGGCAGGAGAGTGGTAAGGTACTGTTTTCCATCAGTTTGCAAAATGCACACACAATGCCAGTGTTGTGCTGCTTCGTTTTGTCCTTTAGCGTCTCTTGTCACCTACACCTTAGAAAAAGCTTTCTCACTATGTCTCGCAAGGAGAAACTGTGCCAGGACAGAAAACATCTCTATCGTGTTCTAGAGGTTGCACAAAGGTTTGTACAGTGTTTTGCACCAAGGAAAAGAAAGTTGTCCAAAACTCCTTCTTTTCAATATTCATGTGAATGCAAAAGGCAGGAGAGTGGTAAGGTACTGTTTTCCATCAGTTTGCAAAATGCACACACAATGCCAGTGTTGTGCTGCTTCGTTTTGTCCTTTAGCGTCTCTTGTCACCTACACCTTAGAAAAAGCTTTTTCTCACTATGTCTCGCAAGGAGAAACTGTGCCAGGACAGAAAACATCTCCTATCGTGTTCTAGAGGTTGCACAAAGGTTTGTACAGTGTTTTGCACCAAGAAAAGAAAGTTGTCCAAAACTCCTTCTTTTCAATATTCATGTGAATGCAAAAGGCAGGAGAGTGGTAAGGTACTGTTTTCCATCAGTTTGCAAAATGCACACACAATGCCAGTGTTGTGCTGCTTCGTTTTGTCCTTTTAGCGTCTCTTGTCACCTACACCTTAGAAAAAGCTTTCTCACTATGTCTGGCAAGGAGAAACTGTGCCAGGACAGAAAACATCTCCTATCGTGTTCTAGAGGTTGCACAAAGGTTTGTACAGTGTTTTGCACCAAGGAAAAGAAAGTTGTCCAAAACTCCTTCTTTTCAATATTCATGTGAATGCAAAAGGCAGGAGAGTGGTAAGGTACTGTTTTCCATCAGTTTGCAAAATGCACACACAATGCCAGTGTTGTGCTGCTTCGTTTTTGTCCTTTAAGCGTCTCTTGTCACCTACACCTTAGAAAAAGCTTTCTCACTATGTCTCGCAAGGAGAAACTGTGCCAGGACAGAAAACATCTCCTATCGTGTTCTAGAGGTTGCACAAAGGTTTGTACAGTGTTTTGCACCAAAGAAAAGAAAGTTGTCCAAAACTCCTTCTTTTTCAATATTCATGTGAATGCAAAAGGCAGGAGAGTGGTAAGGTACTGTTTTCCATCAGTTTGCAAAATGCACACACAATGCCAGTGTTGTGCTGCTTCGCCGTTTTCCTCCTTTAGCGTCTCTTGTCACCTACACCTTAGAAAAAGCTTTCTCACTATGTCTCGCAAGGAGAAACTGTGCCAGGACAGAAAACATCTCCTATCGTGTTCTAGAGGTTGCACAAAGGTTTGTACAGTGTTTTGCACCAAGGAAAAAAAGTTGTCCAAAACTCCTTCTTTTCAATATTCATGTGAATGCAAAAGGCAGGAGAGTGGTAAGGTACTGTTTTCCATCAGTTTGCAAAATGCACACACAATGCCAGTGTTGTGCTGCTTCGTTTTGTCCTTTTAGCGTCTCTTGTCACCTACACCTTAGAAAAAAGCTTTCTCACTATGTCTCGCAAGGAGAAACTGTGCCAGGACAGAAAACATCTCCTATCGTGTTCTAGAGGTTGCACAAAGGTTTTACAGTGTTTTGCACCAAGGAAAAAAAGTTGTCCAAAACTCCTTCTTTTTCAATATTCATGTGAATGCAAAAGGCAGGAGAGTGGTAAGGTACTGTTTTCCATCAGTTTGCAAAATGCACACACAATGCCAGTGTTGTGCTGCTTCGTTTTGTCCTTTAGCGTCTCTTGTCACCTACACCTTAGAAAAAGCTTTCTCACTATGTCTCGCAAGGAGAAACTGTGCCAGGACAGAAAACATCTCCTATCGTGTTCTAGAGGTTGCACAAAGGTTTGTACAGTGTTTTGCACCAAAGGAAAAGAAAGTTGTCCAAAACTCCTTCTTTTTCAATATTCATGTGAATGCAAAAGGCAGGAGAGTGGTAAGGTACTGTTTTCCATCAGTTTGCAAAATGCACACACAATGCCAGTGTTGTGTGCTGCTTCGTTTTGTCCTTTAGCGTCTCTTGTCACCTACACCTTAGAAAAAGCTTTCTCACTATGTCTCGCAAGGAGAAACTGTGCCAGGACAGAAAACATCTCCTATCGTGTTCTAGAGGTTGCACAAAGGTTTGTACAGTGTTTTGCACCAAGGAAAAAAAGTTGTCCAAAACTCCTTCTTTTTCAATATTCATGTGAATGCAAAAGGCAGGAGAGTGGTAAGGTACTGTTTTCCATCAGTTTGCAAAATGCACACACAATGCCAGTGTTGTGCTGCTTCGTTTTGTCCTTTTAGCGTCTCTTGTCACCTACACCTTAGAAAAAGCTTTCTCACTATGTCTCGCAAGGAGAAACTGTGCCAGGACAGAAAACATCTCCTATCGTGTTCTAGAGGTTGCACAAAGGTTTGTACAGTGTTTTGCACCAAGGAAAAGAAAGTTGTCCAAAACTCCTTCTTTTTCAATATTCATGTGAATGCAAAAGGCAGGAGAGTGGTAAAATACTGTTTTCCATCAGTTTGCAAAATGCACACACAATGCCAGTGTTGTGCTGCTTCGTTTTGTCCTTTAGCGTCTCTTGTCACCTACACCTTAGAAAAAGCTTTCTCACTATGTCTCGCAAGGAGAAACTGTGCCAGGACAGAAAACATCTCCTATCGTGTTCTAGAGGTTGCACAAAGGTTTGTACAGTGTTTTGCACCAAGGAAAAGAAAGTTGTCCAAAACTCCTTCTTTTCAATATTCATGTGAATGCAAAAGGCAGGAGAGTGGTAAGGTACTGTTTTCCATCAGTTTGCAAAATGCACACACAATGCCAGTGTTGTGCTGCTTCGTTTTGTCCTTTAGCGTCTCTTGTCACCTACACCTTAGAAAAAGCTTTCTCACTATGTCTCGCAAGGAGAAACTGTGCCAGGACAGAAAACATCTCCTATCGTGTTCTAGAGGTTGCACAAAGGTTTGTACAGTGTTTTGCACCAAGGAAAAGAAAGTTGTCCAAAACTCCTTCTTTTCAATATTCATGTGAATGCAAAAGGCAGGAGAGTGGTAAGGTACTGTTTTCCATCAGTTTGCAAAATGCACACACAATGCCAGTGTTGTGCTGCTTCGTTTCCTCCTTTAGCGTCTCTTGTCACCTACACCTTAGAAAAAGCTTTCTCACTATGTCTCGCAAGGAGAAACTGTGCCAGGACAGAAAACATCTCCTATCGTGTTCTAGAGGTTGCACAAAGGTTTGTACAGTGTTTTGCACCAAGGAAAAGAAAGTTGTCCAAAACTCCTTCTTTTCAATATTCATGTGAATGCAAAAGGCAGGAGAGTGGTAAGGTACTGTTTTCCATCAGTTTGCAAAAATGCACACAATGCCAGTGTTGTGCTGCTTCGTTTTTGTCCTTTAGCGTCTCTTGTCACCTACACCTTAGAAAAAGCTTTCTCACTATGTCTCGCAAGGGAGAAACTGTGCCAGGACAGAAAACATCTCCTATCGTGTTCTAGAGGTTGCACAAAGGTTTGTACAGTGTTTTGCACCAAGGAAAAGAAAGTTGTCAAAACTCCTTCTTTTTCAATATTCATGTGAATGCAAAAGGCAGGAGAGTGGTAAGGTACTGTTTTCCATCAGTTTGCAAAATGCACACACAATGCCAGTGTTGTGCTGCTTCGTTTGTCCTTTAGCGTCTCTTGTCACCTACACCTTAGAAAAAGCTTTCTCACTATGTCTCGCAAGGAGAAACTGTGCCAGGACAGAAAACATCTCCTATCGTGTTCTAGAGGTTGCACAAAGGTTTGTACAGTGTTTTGCACCAAGGAAAAAAAAGTTGTCCAAAACTCCTTCTTTTTCAATATTCATGTGAATGCAAAAGGCAGGAGAGTGGTAAGGTACTGTTTTCCATCAGTTTGCAAAATGCACACACAATGCCAGTGTTGTGCTGCTTCGTTTTGTCCTTTAAGCGTCTCTTGTCACCTACACCTTAGAAAAAGCTTTCTCACTATGTCTCGCAAGGAGAAACTGTGCCAGGACAGAAAACATCTCCTATCGTGTTCTAGAGGTTGCACAAAGGTTTGTACAGTGTTTTGCACCAAGGAAAAAAAAGTTGTCCAAAACTCCTTCTTTTCAATATTCATGTGAATGCAAAAGGCAGGAGAGTGGTAAGGTACTGTTTTCCATCAGTTTGCAAAATGCACACACAATGCCAGTGTTGTGCTGCTTCGTTTTGTCCTTTAGCGTCTCTTGTCACCTACACCTTAGAAAAAGCTTTCTCACTATGTCTCGCAAGGAGAAACTGTGCCAGGACAGAAAACATCTCCTATCGTGTTCTAGAGGTTGCACAAAGGTTTGTACAGTGTTTTGCACCAAGGGAAAAGTTGTCCAAAACTCCTTCTTTTTCAATATTCATGTGAATGCAAAAGGCAGGAGGTGGTAAGGTACTGTTTTCCATCAGTTTGCAAAATGCACACACAATGCCAGTGTTGTGCTGCTTCTTTTGTCCTTTAGCGTCTCTTGTCACCTACACCTTAGAAAAAGCTTTCTCACTATGTCTCGCAAGGAGAAACTGTGCCAGGACAGAAAACATCTCCTATCGTGTTCTAGAGGTTGCACAAAGGTTTGTACAGTGTTTTGCACCAAGGAAAAGAAAGTTGTCCAAAACTCCTTCTTTTCAATATTCATGTGAATGCAAAAGGCAGGAGAGTGGTAAGGTACTGTTTTCCATCAGTTTGCAAAATGCACACACAATGCCAGTGTTGTGCTGCTTCGTTTTGTCCTTTTAGCGTCTCTTGTCACCTACACCTTAGAAAAAGCTTTCTCACTATGTCTCGCAAGGAGAAACTGTGCCAGGACAGAAAACATCTCCTATCGTGTTCTAGAGGTTGCACAAAGGTTTGTACAGTGTTTTGCACCAAGGAAAAGAAAGTTGTCCAAAACTCCTTCTTTTTCAATATTCATGTGAATGCAAAAGGCAGGAGAGTGGTAAGGTACTGTTTTCCATCAGTTTGCAAAATGCACACACAATGCCAGTGTTGTGCTGCTTCGTTTTCTCCTTTAAGCGTCTCTTGTCACCTACACCTTAGAAAAAGCTTTCTCACTATGTCTCGCAAGGAGAAACTGTGCCAGGACAGAAAACATCTCCTATCGTGTTCTAGAGGTTGCACAAAGGTTTGTACAGTGTTTTGCACCAAGGAAAAGAAAGTTGTCCAAAACTCCTTCTTTTTCAATATTCATGTGAATGCAAAAGGCAGGAGAGTGGTAAGGTACTGTTTTCCATCAGTTTGCAAAATGCACACACAATGCCAGTGTTGTGCTGCTTCGTTTTGTCCTTTAAGCGTCTCTTGTCACCTACACCTTAGAAAAAGCTTTCTCACTATGTCTCGCAAGGAGAAACTGTGCCAGGACAGAAAACATCTCCTATCGTGTTCTAGAGGTTGCACAAAGGTTTGTACAGTGTTTTGCACCAAGGAAAAAAAGTTGTCCAAAACTCCTTCTTTTTCAATATTCATGTGAATGCAAAGGCAGGAGAGTGGTAAGGTACTGTTTTCCATCAGTTTGCAAAATGCACACACAATGCCAGTGTTGTGCTGCTTCGTTTTTTGTCCTTTAGCGTCTCTTGTCACCTACACCTTAGAAAAAGCTTTCTCACTATGTCTCGCAAGGAGAAACTGTGCCAGGACAGAAAACATCTCCTATCGTGTTCTAGAGGTTGCACAAAGGTTTGCACAGTGTTTTGCACCAAGGAAAAGAAAGTTGTCCAAAACTCCTTCTTTTCAATATTCATGTGAATGCAAAAGGCAGGAGAGTGGTAAGGTACTGTTTTCCATCAGTTTGCAAAATGCACACACAATGCCAGTGTTGTGCTGCTTCGTTTGTCCTTTAGCGTCTCTTGTCACCTACACCTTAGAAAAACTTTTCTCACTATGTCTCGCAAGGAGAAACTGTGCCAGGACAGAAAACATCTCCTATCGTGTTCTAGAGGTTGCACAAAGGTTTGTACAGTGTTTTGCACCAAGGAAAAGAAAGTTGTCCAAAACTCCTTCTTTTCAATATTCATGTGAATGCAAAAGGCAGGAGAGTGGTAAGGTACTGTTTTCCATCAGTTTGCAAAATGCACACACACAATGCCAGTGTTGTGCTGCTTCGTTTTGTCCTTTAGCGTCTCTTGTCACCTACACCTTAGAAAAAGCTTTCTCACTATGTCTGGCAAGGAGAAACTGTGCCAGGACAGAAAACATCTCCTATCGTGTTCTAGAGGTTGCACAAAGGTTTGTACAGTGTTTTGCACCAAAGAAAAGAAAGTTGTCCAAAACTCCTTCTTTTTCAATATTCATGTGAATGCAAAAGGCAGGAGAGTGGTAAGGTACTGTTTTCCATCAGTTTGCAAAATGCACACACAATGCCAGTGTTGTGCTGCTTCGTTTTGTCCTTTAGCGTCTCTTGTCACCTACACCTTAGAAAAAGCTTTCTCACTATGTCTCGCAAGGAGAAACTGTGCCAGGACAGAAAACATCTCCTATCGTGTTCTAGAGGTTGCACAAAAGGTTTGCACAGTGTTTTGCACCAAGGAAAAAAAGTTGTCCAAAACTCCTTCTTTTCAATATTCATGTGAATGCAAAAGGCAGGAGAGTGGTAAGGTACTGTTTTCCATCAGTTTGCAAAATGCACACACAATGCCAGTGTTGTGCTGCTTCGTTTTGTCCTTTTAGCGTCTCTTGTCACCTACACCTTAGAAAAAGCTTTCTCACTATGTCTCGCAAGGAGAAACTGTGCCAGGACAGAAAACATCTCCTATCGTGTTCTAGAGGTTGCACAAAGGTTTGCACAGTGTTTTGCACCAAGGAAAAGAAAGTTGTCCAAAACTCCTTCTTTTCAATATTCATGTGAATGCAAAAGGCAGGAGAGTGGTAAGGTACTGTTTTCCATCAGTTTGCAAAATGCACACACAATGCCAGTGTTGTGCTGCTTCGTTTTTGTCCTTTAGCGTCTCTTGTCACCTACACCTTAGAAAAAGCTTTCTCACTATGTCTCGCAAGGAGAAACTGTGCCAGGACAGAAAACATCTCCTATCGTGTTCTAGAGGTTGCACAAAGGTTTGCACAGTGTTTTGCACCAAGGAAAAGAAAGTTGTCCAAAACTCCTTCTTTTTCAATATTCATGTGAATGCAAAAGGCAGGAGAGTGGTAAGGTACTGTTTTTCTATCAGTTTGCAAGCTGCACACACAATGCCAGTGTTGTGCTGCTTCGTTTTTGGCCTTTAGCGTCTCTTGTCACCTACACCTTAGAAAAAGCTTTCTCACTATGTCTCGCAAAGGAGAAACTGTGCCAGGACAGAAAACATCTCCTATCGTGTTCTAGAGGTTGCACAAAGGTTTTGCACAGTGTTTTGCACCAAAAAAAAAAAGTTGTCCAAAACTCCTTCTTTTCAATATTCATGTGAATGCAAAAGGCAGGAGAGTGGTAAGGTACTGTTTTTCCATCAGTTTGCAAAATGCACACACAATGCCAGTGTTGTGCTGCTTCGTTTTGTCCTTTAAGCGTCTCTTGTCACCTACACCTTAGAAAAAGCTTTCTCACTATGTCTCGCAAGGAGAAACTGTGCCAGGACAGAAAACATCTCCTATCGTGTTCTAGAGGTTGCACAAAGGTTTGCACAGTGTTTTGCACCAAGGAAAAGAAAGTTGTCCAAAACTCCTTCTTTTCAATATTCATGTGAATGCAAAAGGCAGGAGAGTGGTAAGGTACTGTTTTCCATCAGTTTGCAAAATGCACCACACAATGCCAGTGTTGTGCTGCTTCGTTTTGTCCTTTAAGCGTCTCTTGTCACCTACACCTTAGAAAAAGCTTTCTCACTATGTCTCGCAAGGAGAAACTGTGCCAGGACAGAAAACATCTCCTATCGTGTTCTAGAGGTTGCACAAAGGTTTGTACAGTGTTTTGCACCAAGGAAAAAGAAAGTTGTCCAAAACTCCTTCTTTTCAATATTCATGTGAATGCAAAAGGCAGGAGAGTGGTAAGGTACTGTTTTCCATCAGTTTGCAAAATGCACACACAATGCCAGTGTTGTGCTGCTTCGTTTTTTCCTCCTTTAGCGATCTCTTGTCACCTACACCTTAGAAAAAGCTTTCTCACTATGTCTGGCAAGGAGAAACTGTGCCAGGACAGAAAACATCTCCTATCGTGTTCTAGAGGTTGCACAAAGGTTTGTACAGTGTTTTGCACCAAGGAAAAGAAAGTTGTCCAAAACTCCTTCTTTTTCAATATTCATGTGAATGCAAAAGGCAGGAGAGTGGTAAGGTACTGTTTTCCATCAGTTTGCAAAATGCACACACAATGCCAGTGTTGTGCTGCTTCGTTTTGTCCTTTTAGCGTCTCTTGTCACCTACACCTTAGAAAAAGCTTTCTCACTATGTCTCGCAAGGAGAAACTGTGCCAGGACAGAAAACATCTCCTATATCGTGTTCTAGAGGTTGCACAAAGGTTTGCACAGTGTTTTGCACCAAGGAAAGAAAGTTGTCCAAAACTCCTTCTTTTTCAATATTCATGTGAATGCAAAAGGCAGGAGAGTGGTAAGGTACTGTTTTCCATCAGTTTGCAAAATGCACACCACAATGCCAGTGTTGTGCTGCTTCGTTTTGTCCTTTAGCGTCTCTTGTCACCTACACCTTAGAAAAAGCTTTCTCACTATGTCTCGCAAGGAGAAACTGTGCCAGGACAGAAAACATCTCCTATCGTGTTCTAGAGGTTGCACAAAGGTTTGTACAGTGTTTTGCACCAAGGAAAAGAAAGTTGTCCAAAACTCCTTCTTTTCAATATTCATGTGAATGCAAAAGGCAGGAGAGTGGTAAGGTACTGTTTTCCATCAGTTTGCAAAATGCACACACAATGCCAGTGTTGTGCTGCTTCGTTTTGTCCTTTAGCGTCTCTTGTCACCTACACCTTAGAAAAAGCTTTCTCACTATGTCTCGCAAGGAGAAACTGTGCCAGGACAGAAAACATCTCCTATCGTGTTCTAGAGGTTGCACAAAGGTTTGCAGTGTTTTGCACCAAGGAAAAGAAAGTTGTCCAAAACTCCTTCTTTTTCAATATTCATGTGAATGCAAAAGGCAGGAGAGTGGTAAGGTACTGTTTTTCATCAGTTTGCAAAATGCACACACAATGCCAGTGTTGTGCTGCTTCGTTTTGTCCTTTTAGCGTCTCTTGTCACCTACACCTTAGAAAAAGCTTTCTCACTATGTCTCGCAAGGAGAAACTGTGCCAGGACAGAAAACATCTCTATCGTGTTCTAGAGGTTGCACAAAGGTTTTGCACAGTGTTTTGCACCAAGGAAAGAAAAGTTGTCCAAAACTCCTTCTTTTCAATATTCATGTGAATGCAAAAGGCAGGAGAGTGGTAAGGTACTGTTTTCCATCAGTTTGCAAAATGCACACACAATGCCAGTGTTGTGCTGCTTCGTTTGTCCTTTAGCGTCTCTTGTCACCTACACCTTAAAAAAGCTTTCTCACTATGTCTCGCAAAGGAGAAACTGTGCCAGGACAGAAAACATCTCCTATCGTGTTCTAGAGGTTGCACAAAGGTTTGTACAGTGTTTTGCACCAAGGAAAAGAAGTTGTCCAAAACTCCTTCTTTTTCAATATTCATGTGAATGCAAAAGGCAGGAGAGTGGTAAGGTACTGTTTTTCCATCAGTTTGCAAAATGCACACACAATGCCAGTGTTGTGCTTCATCCTTTAAGCGTCTCTTGTCACCTACACCTTAGAAAAAGCTTTCTCACTATGTCTCGCAAGGAGAAACTGTGCCAGGACAGAAAACATCTCCTATCGTGTTCTAGAGGTTGCACAAAGGTTTGCAGAATGTTTTGCACCAAGGAAAAGAAAGTCGTCCAAAACTCCTTCTATTGCAATATTCATGTGAATGCAAAAGGCAGGAGAGTGGTAAGGTACTGTTTTCCATCAGTTTGCAAGCTGCACCCACAATGCCAGTGTTGTGCTGCTTCGTTTTTGTCCTTTAGCGTCTCTTATCACCTACACCTTAGAAAAAGCTTTCTCACTATGTCTCGCAAGGAGAAACTGTGCCAGGACAGAAAACATCTCCTATCGTGTTCTAGAGGTTGCACAAAGTTTTTGCAGAGTGTTTTGCACCAAGGAAAAGAAAGTCGTCCAAAACTCCTTCTATTTCAATATTCATGTGAATGCAAAAGGCAGGAGAGTGGTAAGGTACTGTTTTCTATCAGTTTGCAAGCTGCACCCACAATGCCAGTGTTGTGCTGCTTCGTTCTTGGCCTTTAGCGTCTCTTGTCACCTACACCTTAGAAAAAGCTTTCCCACTATGTCTCGCAAGGAGAAACTGTGCCAGGACAGAAAACATCTCCTATCGTGTTCTAGAGGTTGCACAAAGGTTTGCAGAGTGTTTTGCACCAAGGAAAAGAAAGTCGTCCAAAACTCCTTCTATTTCAATATTCATGTGAATGCAAAAGGCAGGAGAGTGGTAAGGTACTGTTTTCTATCAGTTTGCAAGCTGCACCCACAATGCCAGTGTTGTGCTGCTTCGTTCTTCTCGCCTTTTGGGAAGATACACCTTCTTTCCTCACTATGTCCGCAAGGAGAAACTGTGCCAGGACAGAAAACATCTCTATCGTGTTTCTAGAGGTTGCACAAAGGTTTGCATTATGTTTTGCACCAAGGAAAAGAAAGTTGTCCAAAACTCCTTCTTTTCAATATTCATGTGAATGCAAAGGCAGGAGAGTGGAGGTACTGTTTTCCATCAGTTTTCAAAATGCAGACACTCCAGTGTTGTATCTTCGTCTTTAGCGTCTCTTGTCACCTACACCTTAGAAAAAGCTTTCCCACTATGTCTCGCAAGGAGAAACTGTGCCAGGACAAAAACATCTCCTATCGTGTTCTAGAGGTTGCACAAAGCTTTGCAGAGTGTTTTGCACCAAGGAAAAGAAAGTCGTCCAAAACTCCTTCTATTGCAATATTCATGTGAATGCAAAAGGCAGGAGAGTGGTAAGGTACTGTTTTCTATCAGTTTGCAAGCTGCACCCACAATGCCAGTGTTGTGCTGCTTCGTTCTTCGCCTTTTAGCGTCTCTTGTCACCTACACCTTAGCAAAAGCCTTTCCCACTATGTCTCGCAAGGAGAAACTGTGCCAGGACAGAAAACATCTCCTATCGTGTTCTAGAGGTTGCACAAAGGTTTGCAGAGTGTTTTGCACCAAGGAAAAGAAAGTCGTCCAAAACTCCTTCTATTGCAATATTCATGGGAATGCAAAAGGCAGGAGAGTGGTAAGGTACTGTTTTCTATCAGTTTGCAAGCTGCACCCACAATGCCAGTGTTGTGCTGCTTCGTTCTTCGCCTTTAGCGTCTCTTGTCACCTACACCTTAGCAAAAGCTTTCCCACTATGTCTCGCAAAAGGAGAAACTGTGCCAGGACAGAAAACATCTCCTATCGTGTTCTAGAGGTTGCAAAAAGGTTTGCAGAGTGTTTTGCACCAAGGAAAATAAAGTTGTCCAAAACTCCTTCTATTGCAATATTCATGTGAATGCAAAAGGCAGGAGAGTGGTAAGGTACTGTTTTCTATCAGTTTGCAAGCTGCACCCACAATGCCAGTGTTGTGCTGCTTTCGTTCTTCCTTTAGCGTCTCTTGTCACCTACACCTTAGAAAAAGCTTTCCCACTATGTCTCGCAAGGAGAAACTGTGCCAGGACAGAAAACATCTCCTATCGTGTTCTAGAGGTTGCACAAAAGGTTTGCAGAGTGTTTTGCACCAAGGAAAAGAAAGTCGTCCAAAACTCCTTCTATTCCAATATTCATGTGAATGCAAAAGGCAGGAGAGTGGTAAGGTACTGTTTTCTATCAGTTTGCAAGCTGCACCCACAATGCCAGTGTTGTGCTGCTTCGTTCTTCGCCTTTAGCGTCTCTTGTCACCTACACCTTAGAAAAAGCTTTCCCACTATGTCTCGCAAGGAGAAACTGTGCCAGGACAGAAAACATCTCCTATCGTGTTCTAGAGGTTGCACAAAGGTTTGCAGAGTGTTTTGCACCAAGGAAAAAAAAGTCGTCCAAAACTCCTTCTATTGCAATATTCATGTGAATGCAAAAGGCAGGAGAGTGGTAAGGTACTGTTTTCTATCAGTTTGCAAGCTGCACCCACAATGCCAGTGTTGTGCTGGTTCGTTTCTTCGCCTTTTAGCGTCTCTTGTCACCTACACCTTAGAAAAAGCTTTCCCACTATGTCTCGCAAAGGAGAAACTGTGCCAGGACAGAAAACATCTCCTATCGTGTTCTAGAGGTTGCACAAAGGTTTGCAGAGTGTTTTGCACCAAGGAAAAGAAAGTCGTCCAAAACTCCTTCTTTTGCAATATTCATGTGAATGCAAAAGGCAGGAGAGTGGTAAGGTACTGTTTTCTATCAGTTTGCAAGCTGCACCCACAATGCCAGTGTTGTGCTGCTTCGTTTTTCGCCTTTTAGCGTCTCTTGTCACCTACACCTTAGAAAAAGCTTTCCCACTATGTCTCCCAAGGAGAAACTGTGCCAGGACAGAAAACATCTCCTATCGTGTTCTAGAGGTTGCACAAAGGTTTGCAGAGTGTTTTTGCACCAAGGAAAAGAAAAGTCGTCCAAAACTCCTTCTATTGCAATATTCATGTGAATGCAAAAGGCAGGAGAGTGGTAAGGTACTGTTTTCTATCAGTTTGCAAGCTGCACCCACAATGCCAGTGTTGTGCTGCTTCGTTCTTTGCCTTTTCGTCTCTTGTCACCTACACCTTAGCAAAAAGCTTTCCCACTATGTCTCGCAAGGAGAAACTGTGCCAGGACAGAAAACATCTCCTATCGTCTTCTAGAGGTTGCACAAAGGTTTGCAGAGTGTTTTGCACCAAGGAAAAGAAAGTCGTCCAAAACTCCTTCTATTGCAATATTCATGTGAATGCAAAAGGCAGGAGAGTGGTAAGGTACTGTTTTCTATCAGTTTGCAAGCTGCACCCACAATGCCAGTGTTGTGCTGCTTCGTTCTTCGCCTTTAGCGTCTCTTGTCACCTACACACCTTAGCAAAAGCCTTCCCACTATGTCTCGCAAGGAGAAACTGTGCCAGGACAGAAAACATCTCCTATCGTCTTCTAGAGGTTGCACAAACCTTTGCAGAGTGTTTTGCACCAAGGAAATTAAAGTCGTCCAAAACTCCTTCTATTGCAATATTCATGGGAATGCAAAAGGCAGGAGAGTGGTAAGGTACTGTTTTCTATCAGTTTGCAAGCTGCACCCACAGTTCAAGTGTTGTGCTGCTTCGTTCTTCGCCTTTGGGAAGATGCCGCTCTCTCCGGCTACCGGAGGCGAAGAAGCGGCTTCTACGCGCAAAGAGCATTATGAGCTCGCCCGGAAAACTCGGTTTTCGGCTTCACTTGAAAGACGCCCGGGAGTGGCCATAGCTTCAGATTGCTCCGTATCTTCATCTTTAGCGTCTTTTGTCACCTACACCTTAGCAAAAAGCTTTCCCACTATGTCTCGCAAGGAGAAACTGTGCCAGGACAAAAAACATCTCCTATCGTGTTCTAGAGGTTCCACGGAGGTCTGCAGAATATTTTGCACCAAGGAAAAGAAAGTCGTCCAAAACTCCTTCTATTGCAATATTCATGGGAATGCAAAAGGCAGGAGAGTGGTAAGGTACTGTTTTCTATCAGTTTGCAAGCTGCACCCACAGTGCCAGTGTTGTGCTGCTTCGTTCTTCTCCTTTGGGAAGATGCCCCTCTCTCCGGCTACCGGAGGATAAGAAGCGGCTTCTACGCGCAAAGAGCATTATGCCTCTCGCCGTGCGCTCTGGGCGCGGCTTCAGTTTGAAAGACGCGCCGGGAGTGGGGTTTTAGCTTCAGAGAGCTCCGTATCTTCGTCTTTAGCGTCTCTTGTCACCTACACCTTTGCAAAAAGCTTTCCCACTATGTCTCGCAAGGAGAAACTGTGCCAGGACAAAAAACATCTCCTATCGTGTTCTAGAGGTTGCACAAAGCTTTGCAGAGTGTTTTGCACCATAGAAAAGTAAGTCGTCCAAAACTCCTTCTATTGGAATATTCATGTGAATGCGTTTTTGGACTTTTCTTTTCGCCGCTGCAAAGCACTGTACAAACTTTGTGCAACCTCTAAGAACTTTACAGATAGGAGATGTTTTCTGTCCTGGCGCGGTTTTCCGCGCCAGACATAGTGAAAGAAACAAAGGTTAGCCAGGTGACCGGGGCGCTAAAGACCATGAGCGAGCACACAACACTGGCATTGTGTGCAAACTGATGGAGAAACAGTACCTTACCACTCTCCCTACCTTTTGCATTCATGAATATTGAAAAAAGAAGGAGTTTTTGGACAACTTTCTTTTCAATTGGTGAAACACTGTACACAAAAAAATGACTCATTGTGCAGCCTCTAAGAACTTCCGATGGGAGATGTTTTCTGTCCTGGCACAGTTTTCTCATGTGAGACATAGTGAGAAAGGTTTTCTAAAGGTGTGGTGACAAAGCCTAAGGACAAAGCGAAGAAGCACAACACTGGCATTGTGTGCATTTTGCAAACGGTGGAAAACATTACCTTACCACTCTCCTGCCTTTTGCATTCACATGAATATTGAAAAAAGAAGGAGTTTTGGACAACTTTTCTTTCACATTTTAAAAAACACTGCCGCAAACCACAGTACGCCCTCTAAATTTCACGATAGGGAGATGTTTTCTGTCCAAGCTGGTTTCTCCTTCTTGAACATAGTGAAAAGGGTTTTTCTAAAAGATTAACCAGGTGACGAGGGCGGCTAAAGGAGAAACCGAAGCAACACAACACTGGCATTGTGTTTGTGCATTTTGCAAACTGATGGAAAACAGTACCTTACCACTTTCTCCTGCCTTTTGCATTCACATGAATATTGAGAAGGGTTTTGGTTCTTTCTGCCTTGGTGCAAAACACTGTACAAACAACTGGTACTGCAACCTCTAGAATTTCACGATGGAGATGATTTTTCTGTCACAGCACAGTTTCTCCTTGCCAGACATAATTGAAGCTTTTTTCTAAGGTGTAGGTGACAAAGAGATGCTAAAAGGCCAAAAGGGAAGCACACAACTTACTGTGGCATTGTGTGTGCATTTTGCAAATGATGGAAAACAAGTACCACTCTCCAGCACTTTGCATTCACATGAATATTGAAAAAAGAAGGAGTTTTGGACAACTTTCTTTTCTGCGGTTGCAAAACACACCTGTACAAACCTTTGTGCAACCTCTAGAACACGATGGGATGTTTTCTGTCCTGGCACAGTTTTCCTCGCGGGGACATGGCAGTGAAAGGGGTTTTAGGTGTAGGTGACAAAAAAAAGGACAAAAAGGAAGCACACAACACTGGCGTGTGTGTGCATTTTCCTGATGGAAAAATTGCCGCCCTCTCCTGCCTTTTGCATTCACATGAATATTGAAAAAAAGGAGTTTTGGTTTTCTTTCTTTTCCTTGGTGCAAAACACTGTACAAACCTTTGTGCGGCCCTCTAGAACACGATGGGAGATGTTTTTCAATCCTGGCACAGTTTCTCCTTGCGAGACATAGTGAAAGCTTTTCTAAGGTGTAGGTGGCAAAGAGATGCTAAAGGAGGGACAAAACAGAAGCGGCACAACACTGGCATTGTGTGTGCATTTTGCAAACTGATGGAAAACAGTACCTTACCACTCTCCTGCCTTTTGCATTCCACATGAATATTGAAAAAGAAGGAGTTTTGGACAACTTTTCTTTTCCTTGGTGC
Organism: Camarhynchus parvulus; assembly: GCF_901933205.1. Classification (NCBI taxonomy): domain Eukaryota; kingdom Metazoa; phylum Chordata; class Aves; order Passeriformes; family Thraupidae; genus Camarhynchus; species Camarhynchus parvulus. Next base: position 1,618 of record NW_022148520.1, on the reverse strand, counting down.
AAAACACTGTACAAACCTTTGTGCAACCTCTAGAACACGATAGGAGATGTTTTCTGTCCTGGCACAGTTTCTCCCCTTGCGAGACATAGTGAGAAAGGTTTTTTCTAAGGTGTAGGTGACAAGAGACGCTAAAAGGCCAAAACAAACAGCACAAACACTGGCATTGTGTTGTGCATTTTGCAAACTGATGGAAAACAGTACCTTACCACTCTCCTGCCTTTTGCATTCACATGAATATTGAAAAAGAAGGAGTTTTGGACAACTTTCTTTTTCCTTGGTGCAAAACACTGGCACAAACCTTTGTGCAACCTCTAGAACGATAGGAGATGTTTTCTGTCCTGGCACAGTTTCTCGCTTCGAGGACATAGTGAGAAGGCTTTTCTAAAGGTGTAGGTGTTGACAAGACGCTAAAAGGACAAAACGAAGCAGCACAACACTGGCATTGTGTTGTGCAGCAACTGATGGAAAACAGTACCTTACCACTCTCCTGCCTTTTGCATTCACATGAATATTGAAAAAGAAGGAGTTTTGGACAACTTTCTTTTTTTTTGGTGCAAAACACTGTACAAACCTTTGTGCAACCTCTAGAACATGATAGGAGATGTTTTCTGTCCTGGCACAGTTTCTCCTTGCGAGACATAGTGAGAAACTTTCTAAAGGTGTAGGTGACAAAGGGCGGCTAAAGGACAAAAGGAAGCAGCACAACACTGGCATTGATACATTTTGCGTGATGGAAAACAATTACCTTACCACTCTCCTGCCTTTGCATTGCATGAATATTGAAAAAGAAGGAGTTTTTTGGACAACTTTCTTTTATTGGTGCAAAACACTGGTACAAACCTTTATTGCAACCTCTAGAATCCGATAGGAGATGTTTTCTGTCCTGGCTGGTTTCTCCTTGCGAGACATAGTGAAAAGTTTTTTAAAAGGTGTAGGTGACAAGAGGCAGCTAAAGGACAAAACAAGCGACCAACACTGGCATTGTGTGTGCATTTTGCAAACTGATGGAAAACAGTGCCTTACCACTCCTGCCTTTTGCATTCACATGAATATTGAAAAAGAAGGAGTTTTGGACAACTTTCTTTTCCTTGTTGCAAAACACTGTACAAACCTTTGTGCAACCTCTAGAACAGGATAGGAGATTTTTCTGTCCTGGCACAGTTTCTCCTTGCGAGACATAGTGAAAAGCTTTTTCTAAGGTGTAGGTGACAAGAGGCGCTAAGGACAAAAGCGAAGCGGCACAACACTGGCATTGTGTGTGCATTTTGCAAACTGATGGAAAACAGTACCTTACCACTCTCCTGCCTTTTGCATTCACATGAATATTGAGAAGGAGTTTTGGACAACTTTCTTTCCTTGGTGCAAAACACTCTGCAAACATTGTGCAACCTCTAGAACACGATAGGAGATGTTTTCTGTCCTGGCACAGTTTCTCCTTGCGAGACATAGTGAAAAAGCTTTTTCTAAGGTGTAGGTGACCAAAGACGCTAAAAGGCCATGAAACGAAACAGCACAACACTGGCATTGTGTGTGCATTTGCCAAACTGATTGAAAACAGTTCCTTACCACTCTCCTGCATTTTTGCATTCACATGAATATTGAAAAAGAAGGAGTTTTG
>NW_022148519.1:0-19000 GCF_901933205.1 Camarhynchus parvulus | reverse complement strand
AAGGAAAACTCACCAGCCCTGGTTCTTTATGGCAGATTGCAGGAGTCCCTTGGCACTATCAAACCAGCCCGAGTTGCCACTGCTGCCAGCTTGGGTCTGGGAACCATCCTGAAAAGCACCGAATTTCAGGAGCCAGCCGGCCACTCCCGGCCACAGGACCCCAAATAGCAACAACGGCCCTTTTCCCTCCAAGGAAAACTCACCAGCCCTGGTTCTTTATGGCAGATTGCAGGAGTCCCTTGGCACTATCAAACCAGCCCGAGTTGCCACTGCTGCCAGCTTGGGTCTGGGAACCATCCTGAAAAGCACCGAATTTCAGGAGCCAGCCGGCCACTCCCGGCCACAGGACCCCAAATAACAACATCGGCCCTTTTCCTCCAAGGAAAACTCACCAGCCCTGGTTCTTTATGGCAGATTGCAGGAGTCCCTTGGCACTATCAAACCAGCCCGAGTTGCCACTGCTGCCAGCTTGGGTCTGGGAACCATCCTGAAAAGCACCGAATTTCAGGAGCCAGCCGGCCACTCCCGCCACAGGACCCCAAATAGCAACATCGGCCCTTTTCCTCCAAGGAAAACTCACCAGCCCTGGTTCTTATGGCAGATTGCAGGAGTCCCTTGGCACTATCAAACCAGCCCGAGTTGCCACTGCTGCCAGCTTGGGTCTGGGAACCATCCTGAAAAGCACCGGAATTTCAGGAGCCAGCCGGCCACTCCCGGCCACAGGACCCCAAATAGCAACAACGGCCCTTTTCCTCCAAGGAAAACTCACCAGCCCTGGTTCTTTATGGCAGATTGCAGGAGTCCCTTGGCACTATCAAACCAGCCCGAGTTGCCACTGCTGCCAGCTTGGGTCTGGGAACCATCCTGAAAAGCACCGAATTTCAGGAGCCAGCCGGCCACTCCCGGCCACAGGACCCCAAATAACAACATCCGGCCCTTTTCCCTCCAAGGAAAACTCACCAGCCCTGGTTCTTTATGGCAGATTGCAGGAGTCCCTTGGCACTATCAAACCAGCCCGAGTTGCCACTGCTGCCAGCTTGGGTCTGGGAACCATCCTGAAAAGCACCGCAATTTCAGGAGCCAGCCGGCCACTCCCGCCACAGGACCCCAAATAACAACAACGGCCCTTTTCCCTCCAAGGAAAACTCACCAGCCCTGGTTCTTTATGGCAGATTGCAGGAGTCCCTTGGCACTATCAAACCAGCCCGAGTTGCCACTGCTGCCAGCTTGGGTCTGGGAACCATCCTGAAAAGCACCGAATTTCAGGAGCCAGCCGGCCACTCCCGGCCACAGGACCCCAAATAGCAACAACGGCCCTTTTCCCTCCAAGGAAAACTCACCAGCCCTGGTTCTTTATGGCAGATTGCAGGAGTCCCTTGGCACTATCAAACCAGCCTGAGTTGCCACTGCTGCCAGCTTGGGTCTGGGGAACCATCCTGAAAAGCACCGAATTTCAGGAGCCAGCCGGCCACTCCCGCCACAGGGCCCCAAATAAAATACAAGGGCCCTTTTCCCTCCAAGGAAAACTCACCAGCCCTGGTTCTTTATGGCAGATTGCAGGAGTCCCTTGGCACTATCAAACCAGCCCGAGTTGCCACTGCTGCCAGCTTGGGTCTGGGAACCATCCTGAAAAGCACCAATTTCAGGAGCCAGCCGCCACTCCCGCCACAGGACCCCAAACAGCAACAACGGCCCTTTTCCTCCAAGGAAAACTCACCAGCCCTGGTTCTTTATGGCAGATTGCAGGAGTCCCTTGGCACTATCAAACCAGCCCGAGTTGCCACTGCTGCCAGCTTGGGTCTGGGAACCATCCTGAAAAGCACCGAATTTCAGGAGCCAGCCGGCCACTCCCGGCCACAGGACCCCAAATAGCAACATCGGCCCTTTTCCCTCCAAGGAAAACTCACCAGCCCTGGTTCTTTATGGCAGATTGCAGGAGTCCCTTGGCACTATCAAACCAGCCCGAGTTGCCACTGCTGCCAGCTTGGGTCTGGGAACCATCCTGAAAAGCACCCAATTTCAGGAGCCAGCCGGCCACTCCCGGCCACAGGACCCCAAATAGCAACATCGGCCCTTTTCCTCCAAGGAAAACTCACCAGCCCTGGTTCTTTATGGCAGATTGCAGGAGTCCCTTGGCACTATCAAACCAGCCCGAGTTGCCACTGCTGCCAGCTTGGGTCTGGGGAACCATCCTGAAAAGCACCGAATTTCAGGAGCCAGCCGGCCACTCCCGCCACAGGGCCCCAAATAAGCAACATCGGCCCTTTTCCTCCAAGGAAAACTCACCAGCCCTGGTTCTTTATGGCAGATTGCAGGAGTCCCTTGGCACTATCAAACCAGCCCGAGTTGCCACTGCTGCCAGCTTGGGTCTGGGAACCATCCTGAAAAGCACCCAATTTCAGGAGCCAGCCGGCCACTCCCGCCACAGGACCCCAAATAACAACATGGGCCCTTTTCCTCCAAGGAAAACTCACCAGCCCTGGTTCTTTATGGCAGATTGCAGGAGTCCCTTGGCACTATCAAACCAGCCTGAGTTGCCACTGCTGCCAGCTTGGGTCTGGGAACCATCCTGAAAAGCACCGCAATTTCAGGAGCCAGCCGGCCACTCCCGCCACAGGACCCCAAATAGCAACATCGGCCCTTTTCCTCCAAGGAAAACTCACCAGCCCTGGTTCTTTATGGCAGATTGCAGGAGTCCCTTGGCACTATCAAACCAGCCTGAGTTGCCACTGCTGCCAGCTTGGGTCTGGGAACCATCCTGAAAAGCACCGAATTTCAGGAGCCAGCCGGCCACTCCCGCCACAGGACCCCAAATAGCAACAACGGCCCTTTTCCCTCCAAGGAAAACTCACCAGCCCTGGTTCTTTATGGCAGATTGCAGGAGTCCCTTGGCACTATCAAACCAGCCTGAGTTGCCACTGCTGCCAGCTTGGGTCTGGGAACCATCCTGAAAAGCACCGAATTTCAGGAGCCAGCCGGCCACTCCCGCCACAGGGCCCAAACAACAACAACGGCCCTTTTCCTCCAAGGAAAACTCACCAGCCCTGGTTCTTTATGGCAGATTGCAGGAGTCCCTTGGCACTATCAAACCAGCCCGAGTTGCCACTGCTGCCAGCTTGGGTCTGGGAACCATCCTGAAAAGCACCGAATTTCAGGAGCCAGCCGGCCACTCCCGGCCACAGGACCCCAAACAGCAACATGGGCCCTTTTCCTCCAAGGAAAACTCACCAGCCCTGGTTCTTTATGGCAGATTGCAGGAGTCCCTTGGCACTATCAAACCAGCCTGAGTTGCCACTGCTGCCAGCTTGGGTCTGGGGAACCATCCTGAAAAGCACCGAATTTCAGGAGCCAGCCGCCACTCCCGCCACAGGACCCCAAACAGCAACATCGGCCCTTTTCCCTCCAAGGAAAACTCACCAGCCCTGGTTCTTTATGGCAGATTGCAGGAGTCCCTTGGCACTATCAAACCAGCCCGAAGTTGCCACTGCTGCCAGCTTGGGTCTGGGAACCATCCTGAAAAGCACCGAATTTCAGGAGCCAGCCGGCCACTCCCGGCCACAGGACCCCAAATAACAACATCGGGCCCTTTTCCTCCAAGGAAAACTCACCAGCCCTGGTTCTTTATGGCAGATTGCAGGAGTCCCTTGGCACTATCAAACCAGCCCGAGTTGCCACTGCTGCCAGCTTGGGTCTGGGAACCATCCTGAAAAGCACCGAATTTCAGGAGCCAGCCGGCCACTCCCGGCCACAGGACCCCAAACAACTAACAACGGCCCTTTTCCTCCAAGGAAAACTCACCAGCCCTGGTTCTTTATGGCAGATTGCAGGAGTCCCTTGGCACTATCAAACCAGCCCGAGTTGCCACTGCTGCCAGCTTGGGTCTGGGAACCATCCTGAAAAGCACCGAATTTCAGGAGCCAGCCGGCCACTCCCGGCCACAGGACCCCAAATAGCAACATGGGCCCTTTTCCCTCCAAGGAAAACTCACCAGCCCTGGTTCTTTATGGCAGATTGCAGGAGTCCCTTGGCACTATCAAACCAGCCCGAGTTGCCACTGCTGCCAGCTTGGGTCTGGGAACCATCCTGAAAAGCACCGAATTTCAGGAGCCAGCCGGCCACTCCCGCCACAGGGCCCCAAATAGCAACATCGGCCCTTTTCCCTCCAAGGAAAACTCACCAGCCCTGGTTCTTTATGGCAGATTGCAGGAGTCCCTTGGCACTATCAAACCAGCCCGAGTTGCCACTGCTGCCAGCTTGGGTCTGGGAACCATCCTGAAAAGCACCGAATTTCAGGAGCCAGCCGGCCACTCCCGCCACAGGACCCCAAACAGCAACATCGGCCCTTTTCCTCCAAGGAAAACTCACCAGCCCTGGTTCTTTATGGCAGATTGCAGGAGTCCCTTGGCACTATCAAACCAGCCCGAGTTGCCACTGCTGCCAGCTTGGGTCTGGGAACCATCCTGAAAAGCACCGAATTTCAGGAGCCAGCCGCCACTCCCGGCCACAGGACCCCAAACAGCAACATCGGCCCTTTTCCCTCCAAGGAAAACTCACCAGCCCTGGTTCTTTATGGCAGATTGCAGGAGTCCCTTGGCACTATCAAACCAGCCCGAGTTGCCACTGCTGCCAGCTTGGGTCTGGGAACCATCCTGAAAAGCACCGAATTTCAGGAGCCAGCCGGCCACTCCCGCCACAGGACCCCAAATAGCAACAACGGGCCCTTTTCCCTCCAAGGAAAACTCACCAGCCCTGGTTCTTTATGGCAGATTGCAGGAGTCCCTTGGCACTATCAAACCAGCCCGAGTTGCCACTGCTGCCAGCTTGGGTCTGGGGAACCATCCTGAAAAGCACCGAACTTCAGGAGCCAGCCGGCCACTCCCGCCACAGGACCCCAAATAACAACATCGGCCCTTTTCCCTCCAAGGAAAACTCACCAGCCCTGGTTCTTTATGGCAGATTGCAGGAGTCCCTTGGCACTATCAAACCAGCCCGAGTTGCCACTGCTGCCAGCTTGGGTCTGGGAACCATCCTGAAAAGCACCCAATTTCAGGAGCCAGCCGGCCACTCCCGCCACAGGACCCCAAATAACAACATCGGCCCTTTTTCCCTCCAAGGAAAACTCACCAGCCCTGGTTCTTTATGGCAGATTGCAGGAGTCCCTTGGCACTATCAAACCAGCCCGAGTTGCCACTGCTGCCAGCTTGGGTCTGGGGAACCATCCTGAAAAGCACCAACTTCAGGAGCCAGCCGGCCACTCCCGGCCACAGGGCCCCAAACAGCAACAACGGCCCTTTTTCCCTCCAAGGAAAACTCACCAGCCCTGGTTCTTTATGGCAGATTGCAGGAGTCCCTTGGCACTATCAAACCAGCCCGAGTTGCCACTGCTGCCAGCTTGGGTCTGGGAACCATCCTGAAAAGCACCCAATTTCAGGAGCCAGCCGGCCACTCCCGGCCACAGGACCCCAAATAGCAACATCGGCCCTTTTCCTCCAAGGAAAACTCACCAGCCCTGGTTCTTTATGGCAGATTGCAGGAGTCCCTTGGCACTATCAAACCAGCCCGAGTTGCCACTGCTGCCAGCTTGGGTCTGGGAACCATCCTGAAAAGCACCCAATTTCAGGAGCCAGCCGCCACTCCCGCCACAGGACCCCAAATAGCAACAACGGCCCTTTTCCCTCCAAGGAAAAACTCACCAGCCCTGGTTCTTTATGGCAGATTGCAGGAGTCCCTTGGCACTATCAAACCAGCCCGAGTTGCCACTGCTGCCAGCTTGGGTCTGGGAACCATCCTGAAAAGCACCGAACTTCAGGAGCCAGCCGGCCACTCCCGGCCACAGGACCCCAAACAGCAACAACGGCCCTTTTCCCTCCAAGGAAAACTCACCAGCCCTGGTTCTTTATGGCAGATTGCAGGAGTCCCTTGGCACTATCAAACCAGCCCGAGTTGCCACTGCTGCCAGCTTGGGTCTGGGAACCATCCTGAAAAGCACCGAATTTCAGGAGCCAGCCGGCCACTCCCGCCACAGGGCCCCAAATAACAACAAGGGCCCTTTTCCTCCAAGGAAAACTCACCAGCCCTGGTTCTTTATGGCAGATTGCAGGAGTCCCTTGGCACTATCAAACCAGCCCGAGTTGCCACTGCTGCCAGCTTGGGTCTGGGGAACCATCCTGAAAAGCACCGAATTTCAGGAGCCAGCCGGCCACTCCCGCCACAGGACCCCAAATAGCAACATCGGGCCCTTTTCCCTCCAAGGAAAACTCACCAGCCCTGGTTCTTTATGGCAGATTGCAGGAGTCCCTTGGCACTATCAAACCAGCCCGAGTTGCCACTGCTGCCAGCTTGGGTCTGGGGAACCATCCTGAAAAGCACCGAACTTCAGGAGCCAGCCGGCCACTCCCGGCCACAGGACCCCAAATAGCAACAACGGCCCTTTTTCCTCCAAGGAAAACTCACCAGCCCTGGTTCTTTATGGCAGATTGCAGGAGTCCCTTGGCACTATCAAACCAGCCCGAGTTGCCACTGCTGCCAGCTTGGGTCTGGGAACCATCCTGAAAAGCACCAATTTCAGGAGCCAGCCGGCCACTCCCGCCACAGGACCCCAAACAGCAACATCGGCCCTTTTCCCTCCAAGGAAAACTCACCAGCCCTGGTTCTTTATGGCAGATTGCAGGAGTCCCTTGGCACTATCAAACCAGCCTGAGTTGCCACTGCTGCCAGCTTGGGTCTGGGGAACCATCCTGAAAAGCACCGAATTTCAGGAGCCAGCCGGCCACTCCCGGCCACAGGACCCCAAATAGCAACAAGGGCCCTTTTCCTCCAAGGAAAACTCACCAGCCCTGGTTCTTTATGGCAGATTGCAGGAGTCCCTTGGCACTATCAAACCAGCCCGAGTTGCCACTGCTGCCAGCTTGGGTCTGGGAACCATCCTGAAAAGCACCGAATTTCAGGAGCCAGCCGGCCACTCCCGCCACAGGACCCCAAATAGCAACATCGGCCCTTTTCCCTCCAAGGAAAACTCACCAGCCCTGGTTCTTTATGGCAGATTGCAGGAGTCCCTTGGCACTATCAAACCAGCCCGAGTTGCCACTGCTGCCAGCTTGGGTCTGGGAACCATCCTGAAAAGCACCGAATTTCAGGAGCCAGCCGGCCACTCCCGCCACAGGACCCCAAATAGCAACAAGGGCCCTTTTCCCTCCAAGGAAAACTCACCAGCCCTGGTTCTTTATGGCAGATTGCAGGAGTCCCTTGGCACTATCAAACCAGCCCGAGTTGCCACTGCTGCCAGCTTGGGTCTGGGGAACCATCCTGAAAAGCACCGCAATTTCAGGAGCCAGCCGGCCACTCCCGCCACAGGACCCCAAATAGCAACATCGGCCCTTTTCCCTCCAAGGAAAACTCACCAGCCCTGGTTCTTTATGGCAGATTGCAGGAGTCCCTTGGCACTATCAAACCAGCCCGAGTTGCCACTGCTGCCAGCTTGGGTCTGGGAACCATCCTGAAAAGCACCAATTTCAGGAGCCAGCCGCCACTCCCGCCACAGGACCCCAGAAACAGCAACATGGGCCCTTTTCCCTCCAAGGAAAACTCACCAGCCCTGGTTCTTTATGGCAGATTGCAGGAGTCCCTTGGCACTATCAAACCAGCCCGAGTTGCCACTGCTGCCAGCTTGGGTCTGGGAACCATCCTGAAAAGCACCGAATTTCAGGAGCCAGCCGGCCACTCCCGCCACAGGACCCCAAATAACAACAAGGGCCCTTTTCCCTCCAAGGAAAACTCACCAGCCCTGGTTCTTTATGGCAGATTGCAGGAGTCCCTTGGCACTATCAAACCAGCCCGAGTTGCCACTGCTGCCAGCTTGGGTCTGGGAACCATCCTGAAAAGCACCCAATTTCAGGAGCCAGCCGGCCACTCCCGCCACAGGACCCCAAACAACAACAAGGGCCCTTTTCCTCCAAGGAAAACTCACCAGCCCTGGTTCTTTATGGCAGATTGCAGGAGTCCCTTGGCACTATCAAACCAGCCCGAGTTGCCACTGCTGCCAGCTTGGGTCTGGGAACCATCCTGAAAAGCACCCAATTTCAGGAGCCAGCCGGCCACTCCCGCCACAGGACCCCAAATAGCAACAAGGGCCCTTTTCCTCCAAGGAAAACTCACCAGCCCTGGTTCTTTATGGCAGATTGCAGGAGTCCCTTGGCACTATCAAACCAGCCCGAGTTGCCACTGCTGCCAGCTTGGGTCTGGGAACCATCCTGAAAAGCACCGAATTTCAGGAGCCAGCCGGCCACTCCCGGCCACAGGACCCCAAACAATAACAAGGGCCCTTTTCCCTCCAAGGAAAACTCACCAGCCCTGGTTCTTTATGGCAGATTGCAGGAGTCCCTTGGCACTATCAAACCAGCCCGAGTTGCCACTGCTGCCAGCTTGGGTCTGGGAACCATCCTGAAAAGCACCGAATTTCAGGAGCCAGCCGGCCACTCCCGGCCACAGGACCCCAAACAGCAACATCGGCCCTTTTCCCTCCAAGGAAAACTCACCAGCCCTGGTTCTTTATGGCAGATTGCAGGAGTCCCTTGGCACTATCAAACCAGCCCGAGTTGCCACTGCTGCCAGCTTGGGTCTGGGAACCATCCTGAAAAGCACCGAATTTCAGGAGCCAGCCGGCCACTCCCGGCCACAGGACCCCAAACAGCAACAACGGCCCTTTTCCCTCCAAGGAAAACTCACCAGCCCTGGTTCTTTATGGCAGATTGCAGGAGTCCCTTGGCACTATCAAACCAGCCCGAGTTGCCACTGCTGCCAGCTTGGGTCTGGGAACCATCCTGAAAAGCACCAATTTCAGGAGCCAGCCGCCACTCCCGGCCACAGGGCCCCAAATAGCAACAGCGGCCCTTTTCCCTCCAAGGAAAACTCACCAGCCCTGGTTCTTTATGGCAGATTGCAGGAGTCCCTTGGCACTATCAAACCAGCCCGAGTTGCCACTGCTGCCAGCTTGGGTCTGGGAACCATCCTGAAAAGCACCGAATTTCAGGAGCCAGCCGGCCACTCCCGGCCACAGGACCCCAAACAGCAACATCGGCCCTTTTCCCTCAAAGGAAAACTCACCAGCCCTGGTTCTTTATGGCAGATTGCAGGAGTCCCTTGGCACTATCAAACCAGCCCGAGTTGCCACTGCTGCCAGCTTGGGTCTGGGAACCATCCTGAAAAGCACCGAATTTCAGGAGCCAGCCGGCCACTCCCGCCACAGGGCCCCAAATAAAAACAAGGGCCCTTTTCCCTCCAAGGAAAACTCACCAGCCCTGGTTCTTTATGGCAGATTGCAGGAGTCCCTTGGCACTATCAAACCAGCCCGAGTTGCCACTGCTGCCAGCTTGGGTCTGGGGAACCATCCTGAAAAGCACCGAATTTCAGGAGCCAGCCGCCACTCCCGGCCACAGGACCCCAAACAGCAACATGGGCCCCTTTTCCTCCAAGGAAAACTCACCAGCCCTGGTTCTTTATGGCAGATTGCAGGAGTCCCTTGGCACTATCAAACCAGCCCGAGTTGCCACTGCTGCCAGCTTGGGTCTGGGAACCATCCTGAAAAGCACCGAATTTCAGGAGCCAGCCGGCCACTCCCGCCACAGGACCCCAAATAAAAACATCGGCCCTTTTCCCTCCAAGGAAAACTCACCAGCCCTGGTTCTTTATGGCAGATTGCAGGAGTCCCTTGGCACTATCAAACCAGCCCGAGTTGCCACTGCTGCCAGCTTGGGTCTGGGAACCATCCTGAAAAGCACCGAATTTCAGGAGCCAGCCGGCCACTCCCGGCCACAGGACCCCAAACAGCAACATCGGCCCTTTTCCTCCAAGGAAAACTCACCAGCCCTGGTTCTTTATGGCAGATTGCAGGAGTCCCTTGGCACTATCAAACCAGCCCGAGTTGCCACTGCTGCCAGCTTGGGTCTGGGGAACCATCCTGAAAAGCACCCAATTTCAGGAGCCAGCCGGCCACTCCCGGCCACAGGACCCCAAACAGCAACAAGGGCCCTTTTCCTCCAAGGAAAACTCACCAGCCCTGGTTCTTTATGGCAGATTGCAGGAGTCCCTTGGCACTATCAAACCAGCCCGAGTTGCCACTGCTGCCAGCTTGGGTCTGGGGAACCATCCTGAAAAGCACCGCACTTCAGGAGCCAGCCGCCACTCCCGGCCACAGGACCCCAAATAGCAACAAGGGCCCTTTTCCCTCCAAGGAAAACTCACCAGCCCTGGTTCTTTATGGCAGATTGCAGGAGTCCCTTGGCACTATCAAACCAGCCCGAGTTGCCACTGCTGCCAGCTTGGGTCTGGGGAACCATCCTGAAAAGCACCGAATTTCAGGAGCCAGCCGGCCACTCCCGGCCACAGGACCCCAAATAGCAACATCGGCCCTTTTCCCTCCAAGGAAAACTCACCAGCCCTGGTTCTTTATGGCAGATTGCAGGAGTCCCTTGGCACTATCAAACCAGCCCGAGTTGCCACTGCTGCCAGCTTGGGTCTGGGAACCATCCTGAAAAGCACCGCAATTTCAGGAGCCAGCCGGCCACTCCCGGCCACAGGACCCCAAATAGCAACATCGGGCCCTTTTCCCTCCAAGGAAAACTCACCAGCCCTGGTTCTTTATGGCAGATTGCAGGAGTCCCTTGGCACTATCAAACCAGCCCGAGTTGCCACTGCTGCCAGCTTGGGTCTGGGAACCATCCTGAAAAGCACCCAATTTCAGGAGCCAGCCGGCCACTCCCGCCACAGGACCCCAAATAGCAACAAGGGCCCTTTTCCCTCCAAGGAAAACTCACCAGCCCTGGTTCTTTATGGCAGATTGCAGGAGTCCCTTGGCACTATCAAACCAGCCCGAGTTGCCACTGCTGCCAGCTTGGGTCTGGGAACCATCCTGAAAAGCACCAATTTCAGGAGCCAGCCGGCCACTCCCGGCCACAGGACCCCAAATAGCAACAAGGGCCCTTTTCCCTCCAAGGAAAACTCACCAGCCCTGGTTCTTTATGGCAGATTGCAGGAGTCCCTTGGCACTATCAAACCAGCCCGAGTTGCCACTGCTGCCAGCTTGGGTCTGGGGAACCATCCTGAAAAGCACCGCATTTCAGGAGCCAGCCGGCCACTCCCGGCCACAGGACCCCAAATAGCAACATCGGCCCTTTTCCCTCCAAGGAAAACTCACCAGCCCTGGTTCTTTATGGCAGATTGCAGGAGTCCCTTGGCACTATCAAACCAGCCCGAGTTGCCACTGCTGCCAGCTTGGGTCTGGGGAACCATCCTGAAAAGCACCGAACTTCAGGAGCCAGCCGGCCACTCCCGCCACAGGACCCCAAATAGCAACAACGGCCCTTTTCCCTCCAAGGAAAACTCACCAGCCCTGGTTCTTTATGGCAGATTGCAGGAGTCCCTTGGCACTATCAAACCAGCCCGAGTTGCCACTGCTGCCAGCTTGGGTCTGGGAACCATCCTGAAAAGCACCCAATTTCAGGAGCCAGCCGGCCACTCCCGGCCACAGGACCCCAAACAGCAACAACGGCCCTTTTCCCTCCAAGGAAAACTCACCAGCCCTGGTTCTTTATGGCAGATTGCAGGAGTCCCTTGGCACTATCAAACCAGCCCGAGTTGCCACTGCTGCCAGCTTGGGTCTGGGGAACCATCCTGAAAAGCACCAATTTCAGGAGCCAGCCGGCCACTCCCGGCCACAGGACCCCAAACAGCAACAACGGCCCTTTTCCCTCCAAGGAAAACTCACCAGCCCTGGTTCTTTATGGCAGATTGCAGGAGTCCCTTGGCACTATCAAACCAGCCCGAGTTGCCACTGCTGCCAGCTTGGGTCTGGGGAACCATCCTGAAAAGCACCAATTTCAGGAGCCAGCCGGCCACTCCCGGCCACAGGACCCCAAACAGCAACAAGGGCCCTTTTCCCTCCAAGGAAAACTCACCAGCCCTGGTTCTTTATGGCAGATTGCAGGAGTCCCTTGGCACTATCAAACCAGCCCGAGTTGCCACTGCTGCCAGCTTGGGTCTGGGAACCATCCTGAAAAGCACCGAATTTCAGGAGCCAGCCGGCCACTCCCGGCCACAGGACCCCAAACAGCAACATCGGCCCTTTTCCCTCCAAGGAAAACTCACCAGCCCTGGTTCTTTATGGCAGATTGCAGGAGTCCCTTGGCACTATCAAACCAGCCCGAGTTGCCACTGCTGCCAGCTTGGGTCTGGGGAACCATCCTGAAAAGCACCGAATTTCAGGAGCCAGCCGGCCACTCCCGGCCACAGGACCCCAAATAGCAACAACGGCCCTTTTCCCTCCAAGGAAAACTCACCAGCCCTGGTTCTTTATGGCAGATTGCAGGAGTCCCTTGGCACTATCAAACCAGCCCGAGTTGCCACTGCTGCCAGCTTGGGTCTGGGGAACCATCCTGAAAAGCACCCAATTTCAGGAGCCAGCCGGCCACTCCCGGCCACAGGACCCCAAATAGCAACATCGGCCCTTTTCCCTCCAAGGAAAAACTCACCAGCCCTGGTTCTTTATGGCAGATTGCAGGAGTCCCTTGGCACTATCAAACCAGCCCGAGTTGCCACTGCTGCCAGCTTGGGTCTGGGAACCATCCTGAAAAGCACCCAATTTCAGGAGCCAGCCGGCCACTCCCGGCCACAGGACCCCAAATAGCAACATCGGCCCTTTTCCCTCCAAGGAAAACTCACCAGCCCTGGTTCTTTATGGCAGATTGCAGGAGTCCCTTGGCACTATCAAACCAGCCCGAGTTGCCACTGCTGCCAGCTTGGGTCTGGGGAACCATCCTGAAAAGCACCCAATTTCAGGAGCCAGCCGGCCACTCCCGCCACAGGACCCCAAATAGCAACAAGGGCCCTTTTCCCTCCAAGGAAAACTCACCAGCCCTGGTTCTTTATGGCAGATTGCAGGAGTCCCTTGGCACTATCAAACCAGCCCGAGTTGCCACTGCTGCCAGCTTGGGTCTGGGGAACCATCCTGAAAAGCACCGAATTTCAGGAGCCAGCCGGCCACTCCCGGCCACAGGACCCCAAATAACAACAAGGGCCCTTTTCCTCCAAGGAAAAACTCACCAGCCCTGGTTCTTTATGGCAGATTGCAGGAGTCCCTTGGCACTATCAAACCAGCCCGAGTTGCCACTGCTGCCAGCTTGGGTCTGGGGAACCATCCTGAAAAGCACCGAACTTCAGGAGCCAGCCGGCCACTCCCGGCCACAGGACCCCAAATAGCAACAACGGCCCTTTTCCCTCCAAGGAAAACTCACCAGCCCTGGTTCTTATGGCAGATTGCAGGAGTCCCTTGGCACTATCAAACCAGCCCGAGTTGCCACTGCTGCCAGCTTGGGTCTGGGGAACCATCCTGAAAAGCACCCAATTTCAGGAGCCAGCCGGCCACTCCCGGCCACAGGACCCCAAACAACAACAAGGGCCCTTTTCCCTCCAAGGAAAACTCACCAGCCCTGGTTCTTTATGGCAGATTGCAGGAGTCCCTTGGCACTATCAAACCAGCCCGAGTTGCCACTGCTGCCAGCTTGGGTCTGGGAACCATCCTGAAAAGCACCGCACTTCAGGAGCCAGCCGGCCACTCCCGGCCACAGGACCCCAAACAGCAACAACGGCCCTTTTCCCTCCAAGGAAAACTCACCAGCCCTGGTTCTTATGGCAGATTGCAGGAGTCCCTTGGCACTATCAAACCAGCCCGAGTTGCCACTGCTGCCAGCTTGGGTCTGGGAACCATCCTGAAAAGCACCCAATTTCAGGAGCCAGCCGGCCACTCCCGGCCACAGGACCCCAAATAGCAACAACGGCCCTTTTCCCTCCAAGGAAAACTCACCAGCCCTGGTTCTTTATGGCAGATTGCAGGAGTCCCTTGGCACTATCAAACCAGCCCGAGTTGCCACTGCTGCCAGCTTGGGTCTGGGAACCATCCTGAAAAGCACCCAACTTCAGGAGCCAGCCGGCCACTCCCGGCCACAGGACCCCAAACAATAACAACGGCCCTTTTCCCTCCAAGGAAAACTCACCAGCCCTGGTTCTTTATGGCAGATTGCAGGAGTCCCTTGGCACTATCAAACCAGCCCGAGTTGCCACTGCTGCCAGCTTGGGTCTGGGAACCATCCTGAAAAGCACCCAATTTCAGGAGCCAGCCGGCCACTCCCGGCCACAGGACCCCAAATAGCAACATCGGCCCTTTTCCCTCCAAGGAAAACTCACCAGCCCTGGTTCTTTATGGCAGATTGCAGGAGTCCCTTGGCACTATCAAACCAGCCCGAGTTGCCACTGCTGCCAGCTTGGGTCTGGGAACCATCCTGAAAAGCACCGCAATTTCAGGAGCCAGCCGGCCACTCCCGCCACAGGACCCCAAATAGCAACAAGGGCCCTTTTCCCTCCAAGGAAAACTCACCAGCCCTGGTTCTTTATGGCAGATTGCAGGAGTCCCTTGGCACTATCAAACCAGCCCGAGTTGCCACTGCTGCCAGCTTGGGTCTGGGAACCATCCTGAAAAGCACCGAATTTCAGGAGCCAGCCGGCCACTCCCGGCCACAGGACCCCAAATAGCAACAAGGGCCCTTTTCCCTCCAAGGAAAACTCACCAGCCCTGGTTCTTTATGGCAGATTGCAGGAGTCCCTTGGCACTATCAAACCAGCCCGAGTTGCCACTGCTGCCAGCTTGGGTCTGGGAACCATCCTGAAAAGCACCCAATTTCAGGAGCCAGCCGGCCACTCCCGGCCACAGGACCCCAAATAGAAACAAGGGCCCTTTTCCCTCCAAGGAAAACTCACCAGCCCTGGTTCTTTATGGCAGATTGCAGGAGTCCCTTGGCACTATCAAACCAGCCTGAGTTGCCACTGCTGCCAGCTTGGGTCTGGGGAACCATCCTGAAAAGCACCGAATTTCAGGAGCCAGCCGGCCACTCCCGGCCACAGGACCCCAAACAGCAACAAGGGCCCTTTTCCCTCCAAGGAAAACTCACCAGCCCTGGTTCTTTATGGCAGATTGCAGGAGTCCCTTGGCACTATCAAACCAGCCCGAGTTGCCACTGCTGCCAGCTTGGGTCTGGGAACCATCCTGAAAAGCACCGAATTTCAGGAGCCAGCCGGCCACTCCCGGCCACAGGACCCCAAACAGCAACAACGGCCCTTTTCCCTCCAAGGAAAACTCACCAGCCCTGGTTCTTTATGGCAGATTGCAGGAGTCCCTTGGCACTATCAAACCAGCCCGAGTTGCCACTGCTGCCAGCTTGGGTCTGGGGAACCATCCTGAAAAGCACCGAATTTCAGGAGCCAGCCGGCCACTCCCGGCCACAGGACCCCAAACAGCAACATCGGCCCTTTTCCCTCCAAGGAAAACTCACCAGCCCTGGTTCTTATGGCAGATTGCAGGAGTCCCTTGGCACTATCAAACCAGCCCGAGTTGCCACTGCTGCCAGCTTGGGTCTGGGAACCATCCTGAAAAGCACCGCAATTTCAGGAGCCAGCCGGCCACTCCCGGCCACAGGACCCCAAATAGCAACAACGGCCCTTTTCCCTCCAAGGAAAACTCACCAGCCCTGGTTCTTATGGCAGATTGCAGGAGTCCCTTGGCACTATCAAACCAGCCCGAGTTGCCACTGCTGCCAGCTTGGGTCTGGGGAACCATCCTGAAAAGCACCGACACTTTCAGGAGCCAGCCGGCCACTCCCGCCACAGGACCCCAAATAGCAACAAGGGCCCTTTTCCCTCCAAGGAAAACTCACCAGCCCTGGTTCTTTATGGCAGATTGCAGGAGTCCCTTGGCACTATCAAACCAGCCCGAGTTGCCACTGCTGCCAGCTTGGGTCTGGGAACCATCCTGAAAAGCACCGAATTTCAGGAGCCAGCCGGCCACTCCCGGCCACAGGACCCCAAATAGCAACATCGGCCCTTTTCCCTCCAAGGAAAACTCACCAGCCCTGGTTCTTTATGGCAGATTGCAGGAGTCCCTTGGCACTATCAAACCAGCCCGAGTTGCCACTGCTGCCAGCTTGGGTCTGGGAACCATCCTGAAAAGCACCCAATTTCAGGAGCCAGCCGGCCACTCCCGGCCACAGGACCCCAAATAAAAACAAGGGCCCTTTTCCCTCCAAGGAAAACTCACCAGCCCTGGTTCTTTATGGCAGATTGCAGGAGTCCCTTGGCACTATCAAACCAGCCCGAGTTGCCACTGCTGCCAGCTTGGGTCTGGGAACCATCCTGAAAAGCACCCAATTTCAGGAGCCAGCCGGCCACTCCCGGCCACAGGACCCCAAATAGCAACAACGGCCCTTTTCCCTCCAAGGAAAACTCACCAGCCCTGGTTCTTTATGGCAGATTGCAGGAGTCCCTTGGCACTATCAAACCAGCCCGAGTTGCCACTGCTGCCAGCTTGGGTCTGGGAACCATCCTGAAAAGCACCCAATTTCAGGAGCCAGCCGGCCACTCCCGGCCACAGGACCCCAAATAGCAACAACGGCCCTTTTCCCTCCAAGGAAAACTCACCAGCCCTGGTTCTTTATGGCAGATTGCAGGAGTCCCTTGGCACTATCAAACCAGCCCGAGTTGCCACTGCTGCCAGCTTGGGTCTGGGGAACCATCCTGAAAAGCACCGAATTTCAGGAGCCAGCCGGCCACTCCCGCCACAGGACCCCAAATAGCAACATCGGCCCTTTTCCCTCCAAGGAAAACTCACCAGCCCTGGTTCTTTATGGCAGATTGCAGGAGTCCCTTGGCACTATCAAACCAGCCCGAGTTGCCACTGCTGCCAGCTTGGGTCTGGGAACCATCCTGAAAAGCACCGAATTTCAGGAGCCAGCCGGCCACTCCCGGCCACAGGACCCCAAATAGCAACATCGGGCCCTTTTCCCTCCAAGGAAAACTCACCAGCCCTGGTTCTTTATGGCAGATTGCAGGAGTCCCTTGGCACTATCAAACCAGCCCGAGTTGCCACTGCTGCCAGCTTGGGTCTGGGAACCATCCTGAAAAGCAATCAATTTCAGGAGCCAGCCGGCCACTCCCGGCCACAGGACCCCAAATAACAACAAGGGCCCTTTTTCCTCCAAGGAAAACTCACCAGCCCTGGTTCTTTATGGCAGATTGCAGGAGTCCCTTGGCACTATCAAACCAGCCCGAGTTGCCACTGCTGCCAGCTTGGGTCTGGGGAACCATCCTGAAAAGCACCCAATTTCAGGAGCCAGCCGGCCACTCCCGGCCACAGGACCCCAAATAAAAACAACGGCCCTTTTCCTCCAAGGAAAACTCACCAGCCCTGGTTCTTTATGGCAGATTGCAGGAGTCCCTTGGCACTATCAAACCAGCCCGAGTTGCCACTGCTGCCAGCTTGGGTCTGGGGAACCATCCTGAAAAAGCACCGCAATTTCAGGAGCCAGCCGGCCACTCCCGCCACAGGACCCCAAAATAGCAACATCGGCCCTTTTCCCTCCAAGGAAAACTCACCAGCCCTGGTTCTTTATGGCAGATTGCAGGAGTCCCTTGGCACTATCAAACCAGCCCGAGTTGCCACTGCTGCCAGCTTGGGTCTGGGAACCATCCTGAAAAGCACCCAATTTCAGGAGCCAGCCGGCCACTCCCGGCCACAGGACCCCAAATAGCAACAAGGGCCCTTTTTCCTCCAAGGAAAACTCACCAGCCCTGGTTCTTTATGGCAGATTGCAGGAGTCCCTTGGCACTATCAAACCAGCCCGAGTTGCCACTGCTGCCAGCTTGGGTCTGGGAACCATCCTGAAAAGCACCGAATTTCAGGAGCCAGCCGGCCACTCCCGGCCACAGGACCCCAAATAGCAACATCGGCCCTTTTCCCTCCAAGGAAAACTCACCAGCCCTGGTTCTTTATGGCAGATTGCAGGAGTCCCTTGGCACTATCAAACCAGCCCGAGTTGCCACTGCTGCCAGCTTGGGTCTGGGAACCATCCTGAAAAGCACCGAATTTCAGGAGCCAGCCGGCCACTCCCGGCCACAGGACCCCAAATAGCAACATCGGGCCCTTTTCCCTCCAAGGAAAACTCACCAGCCCTGGTTCTTTATGGCAGATTGCAGGAGTCCCTTGGCACTATCAAACCAGCCCGAGTTGCCACTGCTGCCAGCTTGGGTCTGGGAACCATCCTGAAAAGCACCGAATTTCAGGAGCCAGCCGGCCACTCCCGGCCACAGGACCCCAAATAGCAACAAGGGCCCTTTTCCCTCCAAGGAAAACTCACCAGCCCTGGTTCTTTATGGCAGATTGCAGGAGTCCCTTGGCACTATCAAACCAGCCCGAGTTGCCACTGCTGCCAGCTTGGGTCTGGGAACCATCCTGAAAAGCACCGAATTTCAGGAGCCAGCCGGCCACTCCCGGCCACAGGACCCCAAATAGCAACATCGGCCCTTTTCCCTCCAAGGAAAACTCACCAGCCCTGGTTCTTTATGGCAGATTGCAGGAGTCCCTTGGCACTATCAAACCAGCCCGAGTTGCCACTGCTGCCAGCTTGGGTCTGGGAACCATCCTGAAAAGCACCGAATTTCAGGAGCCAGCCGGCCACTCCCGGCCACAGGACCCCAAATAGCAACATCGGCCCTTTTCCCTCCAAGGAAAACTCACCAGCCCTGGTTCTTTATGGCAGATTGCAGGAGTCCCTTGGCACTATCAAACCAGCCCGAGTTGCCACTGCTGCCAGCTTGGGTCTGGGGAACCATCCTGAAAAGCACCCAATTTCAGGAGCCAGCCGGCCACTCCCGGCCACAGGACCCCAAATAGCAACAGCGGCCCTTTTCCCTCCAAGGAAAACTCACCAGCCCTGGTTCTTTATGGCAGATTGCAGGAGTCCCTTGGCACTATCAAACCAGCCCGAGTTGCCACTGCTGCCAGCTTGGGTCTGGGGAACCATCCTGAAAAGCACCGAATTTCAGGAGCCAGCCGGCCACTCCCGCCACAGGACCCCAAATAGCAACATCGGCCCTTTTTCCTCCAAGGAAAACTCACCAGCCC
>NW_022148518.1:0-19000 GCF_901933205.1 Camarhynchus parvulus | reverse complement strand
ACATTATATGATGGGCTCCTCGCAAATACTTAAAGGAATACTATATGAGTTATGCTGGAAAGTTATGTTGTATTAATTTGTAGTACTGTATTAATCCTTTTTACATAGTGTGGTAAATACAAATTGTATTTACCACACTATGTAAAAAGGATTAATAAAAAGCTATAACATAATATTGAAATAGAAACTATGCAGTGTAAGATACTTTTTCTAACTAGCTGAAGGAATGGATAAGATAATCAAGAAAATCTTCACACAGAGATAACAGCAACAAGACAGCAAAATCCTAAGAGAATTATTGCCTCCTTATCAAGAAGAACCAGACTTCGAGGAGACAAAACAATGATTTACAAGATGAGGGGGGAAGTTGAAAATGACCACAAAATACTCTTTGTTTGAAAAGAATTTTTGAATCGTGTATGAGATATATGAATATGCAACAGGCTACTGCTTTTAAGGGTTAATCCTTTGCTAGCTAGGTGTGCTTTTGTGTGGCAGAGAGCAAAACACACTCAGACGTCTGAATTCTTTGCTTTTTATTGTCCTTTATTGTCCCAACCCAGATTGTCCAAATTCTTATTGCTCTAATTTTTATCACTTTTTATTACTAATAATATTTTCAAATTTTAAAACAAGTGATTGGTGTTTTTCACAAGATGAATCAGAAGAAAATTAAGGCTACACCAAAAGAAGCAGTCAGGTGTGTTCCCAGCATGGATCACAGGGAATGTGAGTGACCAGGGCTGTGCCCAAAGTGCCTCCTCCAGTGGGGATGGAGCTGGAGCAGCGCACGAAGCTCTTCCCGCACTCGGGGCACTCGCAGGGCTTCCCTTAGTGGTGCCTCCGTTGGTGTCGGGTCAAGTTAGAGCTGCTGGAGAAGCTCTTCCCACACTGGGGACACTCGTAGGGCCTCTCCCCAGTGTGGATGCGCCGGTGGGTGATGAGGTGGGAGTTGTGCTTGAATCCCTTCCCACAGTCGGGGCATTGGAAGGGCCTCTCCTCTGTGTGAATCCGATAGTGCTGGAGGAGATGGGAGCTGATCAGAAACCTCTTCCTGCATTTATCACACTTGTAGGGCCTCTCCCCAGTGTGGATGCGTCCCGGTGGGTGATGAGGTTGGAGTTCTGCTTGAATCCCTTCCCACAGTCGGGGCATTGGAAGGGCCTCTCCTCTGTGTGACTCTGATAGTGCTTAAAGAGATGGGAGCTGGTCTGAAACCCCTTCCCACACTTGGAACACTCGTAGCGCCTCTCCCCAGTGTGGGTCCTCTGAGGGTGCTTAACAATGCAAAACCTCTTGCCGCCACAAAAGAGATGAAGAACTCAAAAAGTCCCTCTAGTGGGCTGTGAGCCCTGCAGTCCCTAGTCTCTTATCAGTCTCTTATCAGTCCCCTCCAGTGTTGAAATGCAGGGCCCTGGCCACAGGTGGGCCACAGGTGGGAGCTGCCGTATGTTCTGGTGTTCAGTCCAGAGCAGGTTTAAAACAGCTCCAAAGAAAAGATAAAACAACATTTGGGGAACTTCTCTGCCTCAGAAGGAGCTAAAACGAACTAAAAGCAAAGGAGAGCTCTGTCCTAAGGTCAGTCCACAGACAACTGACACATTGTAGGTTTGTAAGTTTCTGTTCTTGCTTTTTAATGTGCAGCTTTTAGCTTTATATATTATGTTACTGGGATCTTTTTTCTCAGGTGGTGAAGACAAAACAAACCTGAGACTCAAGGACAATCTCATCGAACTCAGCCCAAAGACAAACAAACAATGTGGAAAGAGGGAGGTGCGCAAGCAAGCAAGGAGGATGAAACTTTGTAATTTGAAGCTATTAATTGGGCAGTTAACCCTAAAATGCAAGGGACTAAATTTATAAAATGAGAGCCCGTGACAGAGCCCTTTTTGCCCCATCTTGGAGCTCATCTGGGCAGAGCCGGCATCAGGTTCTGTGCTGCCTCTGAGCGGCCTTAGCTAGTACCCCCAATAAAAAATCCACTTTATTCCTCTAGCTCCGTGTGGTCTCTTGTTCCAGCTCCTCCTTAAGGCAACTACAACAGTCCAGTGAGCTGAATAAGGAGGGGTGCATGGGGAAACAACCGCGCTTCTTCCTCCTCCCCTCAGCTTCCTCAGAACCAGCCTTAAAGGTGCAGAACTCTCAAGCCTCTGGGCTAAACGGAACGATGGGGTAATGGTGTTTACCTGCGAAGTCACCCTGCGGTTGCTTCCGGGCCCTACAGTGGGTCAGGGGTCCCGTCTCCCTGCCTCTATCTCCTGGCTGGGGGTCCCCCAGCCCGCTTATCACCCCTTCCTTCTCCCCGCCCCTGGGGGTCCCCTGTCTCCACAGCCCTCCCGGCTCACGGGGGGGTCCCAAACCAATGTCCCGCCCCTGCCGGTACCGGGCCATCCTCTAATGGGGAGCCCCTGGGACCCTCCTGAGGGGCGCGATCGTGGCCCTGTGCCCCCGAAAAGCTCCTCTGAGGGGATTCGGATATCCGTCTGAGTCCGGGATCTGCCGGTTCCGAACACTCTCCAAAAATCCTCCCCGGAGAGTTCCTGGCTGGAGCTAAGTGGCCGGGCCTCCTCGGGGCCCCCACCTGCGGCCTGGGGGCTGGGGTGGATGTCTCGGGGGGCAGGGGGGTGCTGCAGGCTCAGCGTGCGGCGTGCTGCGAGGCGCTGGATTCTCCTGCCTCTGCTCCTGCTCCTGTCCCTTCCTCTTCCTCCCCTGCATTTCCTTGCCCCTAAACAATCTCTTTCCCACCCCTCTAACTTGGGCGGGCCCCTGCAGCACCCGGGCTAAGGTGGGGAGCCCCCGATCGGCCCCAGGGGCGGGCAGGGGCTTGGGGACCCTCCCAGCGGATCTTCGTGTCCCCGGCCCAGCCCCAAATCGCTTCAGCCGCTGGGCTCTGCGGGTCCGCCTGGCAACCGGGTGTGAGAGCCATCGGTGAGAAAAGCTCTGGTTGGCTGGAAATTGTTCAGCGTTCTTCTGATTGGCTGGAAATTTGTGAAAGGCGCTGCGCCCTGCGGGTGTTCGTGTGCGAGCTGCGGGAGTCTGGGGCTGAGCTCTTTTCTATTTCTTTCTCTCCCTCTTGAAAATCCATATTTTTCTCTCCCCTCCGAGACCTCATCTCCTGCTCTCTGTTCCTCTGAGATCTTTTCGTTGCAGCTCCTTTCTCCCTTTTTCTCCTTCCCATTCTTGTTCAGTTCAACTTCAAATTGAGCAGATCCGTGAGGTTGGGTGCCCCACCTCCTATTTATGTTTTCACTGGGGTAGAGGCCTGCCCCTCCTTGAAATCGTAAACCTAAGTGCTGTGTCCTTCCACCCCGTTCCAGGATTCTATCGGGAACCTCACTCTTCTTCTTTCACTTCCAGCCAGAAATCTGCTGGAAAATGCCCAGCAAGCCATCACCTTTTGCTAAAGCTCTGGGAGCCCACAGAGCTGCTGGACCTTGTCCCCTGGCCCTGCATTGCAGCTCCTTGGGGGAGGCATCGGCAGGAGCGTAGCACCCTCTGGTAGCCTCTGGAAATGCTCCTCAGTACCCCAGCTTGCACACACCCTCTCAGGGCTTCGGGAATTGCAGTTCCTAGTCAGGGAGGGCAAAGATGTTCCTGCCTCTGGAAGGCAAAGTCACAAAAGTAAGTTTCTATGCAGCAAAGATCCTACAGTGACATTTCCACAAACACAATCAGCTGAGAAGGTGGAACTTTGAAAAACAGACCAGAACTGACTGAAAATGAATGGGAGAGAAAGACAGAAAGACAAGAAAGAAAAGACATAAAGAAAGGAAAAAGACAAGAAAGAAAGACAAGAAAGAAAGAAAGAAAGACAGAAAGAAAGAAGGAAAGAAAGAAAGAAAGAAAGAAAGAAAGAAAGAAAGAAAGAAAGAAAAAGAAAGAAAGGAAAGAAAGAAAAAAGGAAAGAAAGAAAGAAAGAAAGAAAAGAAAGAAAGAAAGAAAGAAAGAGAAAGAAAAGAAAGAAAGAAAGAAAGAGAAAGAAAGAAAGAAAGAAAGAAAGAAAGAAAGAAAGAAAGAAAGAAAGAAAGAAAGAAAGAAAGAAAGAAAGAGAAAGAAAGAAAGAAAAGAAAGAAAGAAAGAGAAAGAAAGAAAGAAAGAAAGAAAGAAAGAAAGAAAGAAAAGAAAGAAAGAAAAGAAAGAAAGTTAGGAAAAAGAAAGAGAAAGAAAGAAAGAAAGAAAGAAAAGAAAGAAAGAAAGAAAGAAAGAAAGAAAGAAAGAAGAAAGAAAGAAAGAAAGAAAGAAAGAAAGAAAAAGAAAAAGAAAGAAAAGAAAGAAAGAGAAAGCAAAGAAAGAAAGAAAGAAAGAAAGAAAGAAAGAAAGAAAGAAGAAAGAAAGAAAAAAAGAAAGAAAGAAAGAAAGAAAGAAAGAAAGAAAGAAAGAAAGAAAGAAAGAAAGGAAAGAAAGAAAGAAAGAAAGAAAAGAAAGAAAGAAAGAAAGAAAGAAAGAAAGAGAAAAAAGCAACCTTGTAACTTTATTTCCTATCAAAACACAATTTCCTTCCCTCTCAAAGCCACAAAAATCCTCCTTTCAGTGTCAGTCTAGCAGGGCTGTCAGAAAGTTATTCATTCTGGGTGGATAGTTCCAGGCTGCAGCCACAAGGAAATGCAATGGTGATTTCTTCCTGCTCCTGGGAGTTTGACATCCCCAGCTGAGGAGGAGGAGGCACCAGAAGAAAAGGCAGCTGGGGCTTCATCCTTTCACAAGGAAGAGAGGGGGTAAATCTCATCCCAGCCTGCAGCCGTTCCCATGTGGGATGTGAGGGCTGATCCCAGAGCCCCAAGGGTCACAGTCAGGGCTGCCCCTGTGGGAAATGCTCGCCTGGTATTGTGGGGGCAGCGGGAGCACCTGGATCTTGGGGCACCCAGCTGCCCCTATGTTTGAGGTGCCTGAGGAGGGCTGGGACGATGCCAGTGCAGAATCCTGCAGTGATCCCCCTGTCCTGTTTGGGTGAGCTCAGTCCCAACCCGACCCTGGTCCCTGGTCTCCAATCTCTCACTCCATGTTTAGGACACACTCACAGTTCTGTATTTAATCACATCCCACTGCCAGACTCCATCTAGCCCCCAGACCCAATCCTTCCAAACCCCGGTGCCCTAAAGCCAATCCGGCGTCCAGCCTTAACCCCAATCCCAGCCTCTAATCCAAAAAAATCTCAGCCCCAACTCCCAAGCCTCAGCCCCAGTTCCAGCCTTCCTAAATCTTCAGCCCCAAAGTTAGTCCCAGGCTCAGCTCCTTCGGAGGGGTTTGGGGTGTCTGTGTCCTCTGGAGCCCGGCGATGTTTGGGTGGGGGTCAGTTGTGCAGGGCTGAGAGGACAGAGACCTCCGCCTCCCCCAGGGCTGGAGAAGGTCGGAGAGCCCCCTGTTTCTCCCGAGCAGCCTCAGCGGTGAGAGGGACACAGAGCCCCTGTGCCCAGCTCCCAAAGTACTGGGTGTTTGGCTCTGAGTGCTGCAGAGGGATGGAGACCAGCATCCCCCAGGGCGAGAGGGGACAGAGAAAAGCCCCGAGCATCCCTCTGGCTGAGAGGGACAGAGACTGCCCCGAGCACCCCCTGGCACAGGGGTGAGAGGGGATGGAGTGCACCCAGGCTTTAGCTGAGGAGGTGATGTCCTCGGGCTCGGGGCAAAGCCTTAGATCATGGGGAAAAGTTGTGTGGGCTCCACAAAAGGTTCGCCCGGAACGGAAAAATGGAAAGCCCCGCAGGACTTCATGAAGGCGGGGCCCCAGCTGGGTGAGGGGATGACTGGACAGACCACAGCCAATCATGAGGTGGCAGAGTATGGAGAGCTGCCGCTGTGGGGACGCCCTTCACGGCCCCCGAGCCCAGGTGCGCAGGCTACAGGAAAAAAGCATTCATTGTGGGACGAACTGCTAGAGGAGGCGAGAAGCGCGGCCAGTTAGTTCAGAGGTGCAGGGGGAAGCCGTTACTTCAGGGCCAGATGGTGGCTGGGCGAGGCCTCCGCCTTGCGCGCCGCAGGGTGGTGAACCCCAGAGCGGGGGGAGCTCGGACGTGGGCGCGGTCGGCGGGGGAAGAGAGGATGATATGTACAAGCGAGAGAGAGAGGTCGACTTGTATGTCCACTTTACAAAAAAAGAGGGAGTAGGAGCACTAGCCCAAAGACCCCCTGACAAAGCCCAGCCAATACAATGGATTGTGTTGGGAAAACCATCACGCGCCTTTTCCCCGGGAGTTGAGTGCCTCAGCAGCCTTATTATGAAAGGCAGGAAACTCGCCCTGAGACATTTGGGCATTGAACCCACCAGGATATATCTGCCCTTTCGCAAGCAGATCTCTTCACAATCATCAACAATATTAGAGCACCTTGCCATAGCCCTTGCTGGATTTGGAGGAGAAATTCGTTATGCAGCAAAGCCCCCTTGGATGCAGTTCCTTGCAATTGTTGACATCGACCTCGCACCAAAGGTAATTGACCGGCCACAAGCAGGACCCACGGTGTTCACAGACGCCTCTTCATTGACCTCCACCGCAGCGGTGGTATGGCAGTCAGGAGGACACCGGCATTGCATCAAAACAACCGATCCCACACTTTCAGTCCAGCAGCTTGAAGCAGCTGCCGTGGCACTGGCATGTGGTCTGTTCCTTAATGAGCACCTTAACATCGTAACAGACTCTATATTTGTAGCCAGGCTCTGCCTAGCTATGGCTGGACCCGGTGTGTCAGTGTCCACGGTGGCAATGATGCTGGAGGAGGCACTCAGTTCGCGAGGAGGAGACGCTGGCACAGAGAAGAACTGGGGGGAGAGGCTCAACAAAAAATATTTTCAATCATGGTTCAAGGTGTACAGTGGCCTGATTGCCTAAAATGTAAGTGATGTCCATCAAGTAGAGTTCGAACTCTGGCCAAGTTCTAACTCTACTTGAATGGAACAATCGACTATCATCCCAGAGGTTTTCTGCATTTTAAAGTTCAAAAGGAGTTGGAGAACCATGAATCCGGACATGAGTTCTCCAATTCTGTCTTATTAAAATTCATCAGCCATCGCAGACTCTGGGATGATAGGTCAGTATTGTAGTGATAGGCAATCATATGGCTTTAAATCATCAACTGTGCTGCCTTACTTTCATCCCAGAACATCGACAGGGAGAAGCCTCTCCAAAACTGTGCCAAAGAACTAAGGAGGAAGTCCTTCAAAGACGCTCTAAGTCATGGTTCAGTTATCCCCCATGACTAGTCGCCCTTGATTCCAGCTTAAGAGGCCCTCCTGCTGCAATGCCCCTGGAAATGACTTTGGGCCTTACATTTTAAATAAGTTAACCTTGTTCGTTAAAAGTTGGTTGTAAAAGTTAACATTTTTTGTTCGTCAGACATAGTTACGAGTTATAGAAATGTTCATTGTTTTTCCAGTTGCCAGTTTACCTTTGTTAGCCTTCATGTGTTTATAGTCTTTATATTTTTTGTGTTTTTAATTAGTCATAAAGGGGGGGATTTGTGGGAGATGGGAGATCAGCGAGATAACGCGATGTTACGTGCAGACAGAGCCCCTCCCCTTCTACCGTTAAGCCGTTAACCCTTGCTATAAATTACCCTGTTCTACCGTTATTAAACGCCTTTTACCGTCGACCACAGTGGTGTAGCGAGTGATTGGCCCGAGCAAGCAAAGAGAGTTTCCCGCTGTGCTGTTCCTGACCCAGGACGCCACGCCTCAAGCGGAGGCAACAACACTTCAAGCCTCTGGAGCAGGAAAATTCAGCAGCAGCCTCCAAGGTGCTGAGGATGTCAGCAGCCCCCAGTGAGGCCATCCCTGCCCAGAGACCGTGGGGGAATGGGCAGACAAGGAGAGCGTCCCTGGGGCTGGGGCAGCACAACTCAGAGGCAGCAGCGGCTCCAGCTGGGCAATGGAGTGTGGAATGTGGCTGGGAAAGCCCTGCCTGGGCTGGGCCAAGCAGGACACACAAGCCCTGACTGCCATCCCCCAAACAACTCTCTCAAGGAGACATTTAAAAGGAATTACAATTGTTTGTGTCCTCTGAGTTGGATGCACTGGAGAAATTCTGACAAGAGGTCCTCAGGAGCTCAAAAGAACTAAACAGTCTTTACTAGTAATATTAGAAAATTAGGGAAACTTTGGCAAATGGTTTAATATGACATTCAGTCAAAAAAAAAAACGCTTATCAAAGCATTAAATTGGCCCATTCAACTTCACAAACTCTAAGCGCGTTCAATTTTAAGTTAATCAAAATTTGCAAGAGAACAGAAATAGAAGAAATAGACATAGAGAGAGAAAGACAAAAAAGATACAGAGAAGCACACACACACAGCTACCAACTCCTGGATTCCAGTATTGTTCAGATGGAAATTCCAAGAGCAGGTAGGGTCAAGATGTGTGCTTGCCTTGTGGTCAGCCTTCAATACCCCTTGGTCTCCCTGGGCCCTTCCCCCAGGTGGGACTTGGGCTCATTTGGTCCCTCAGGAGCTGGGCTGGGGCTGCAGAGGTGGCTGTGGAGCATTGCCTGTGCTGTGCCAGGGACTGGCAGCCACTGCTGGGCTGGGATAGAGGCTCTGGGGGGATTGGGGTTCCAGGGCAGGGCAGGGCTGGGGTTCCAGGGCAGGGCAAGGCTGGACCTGCCCCTTCCTTCCCCACACATGAAATGTTTCCAGCCAACACTCTTCTCCAGTCTGTCACAATGTTGGAGGTGGAACCCAATTCTGGCCATGGGCACCTGGAGGAAAAAGAACAGTTCTTTTCCATAGGAAGGAAAGCAGAGAGCCCCAGTGTTTGGAAGGCATGTGAGAGCCTCACTAGGCCAAGGCCAGCCTGACTTGTCAGGAATTGCAGATTTTGTCTAGGAGCAGTCTTTTGATATAGGGAATTTTGGAGGTGGAAATCCAATCTCAGCCATGGGTCCCTGGAGAAGCAGGGCAGTTCTTTCCCATAGGAAGGAGAGCACAGAGCCTTCCCCAGTGTTTTGCAGACAGATGAGGGGTGACTCTTGTGAAACCACTGCCAGCCAGTCTCGTCCTTGCAATATTCCTATTGGAACAATCCATGGATATAAGGAAATTTGGAGGTGAAATCCCAATTCTGGCCATGGCTGCCTGGAGGAGAAGGACAGTTCTTTTCAATTGGAAAGGAAAGCATGGAGCCCCAGTGTTTCAGCAGCAGATGAGAAGTGACCCTCAACATGCCAAGGTCAGCTGGACCAGTCAGGCAGTCAAAGGGAGGCCAAACCAGCCAGACCTGTTCCGTGTTCCCTTGCTTTTATGAGGCCCTGCAGTATCACCATGGTCCCCTTGGTTCCATGGGGCCCTGCAGTGTCATAATGGTGCTTTGATTCCATGGGGTCCCACACTGTCACAATGGCCCCTAGGTTCCAGTTAAAGGCCCCACAGTGTCACAATGGTCCCAATGATTCCATGAGGCCTTGCAGTGTCACAATGGTCTCCGTGGTTCCCCAGGCCCCACAATGTCATGTGACTCCTCTGTTCCATGAGCCCTGCAATGTCACAATGGACCTTTGGACCCTGGGGGTTTGCAGTGTCACAATGGTCTCCTTTGGCTCCACAGTGTCACAATGGCCCCTTGGTTCCATAACACCCCAAAGTGTCACAATGGTCTCCACAGTTCCATGAGGCCCCGCGGTGTCACAATGGACCCTTGGTTTGATGGGGCCTCTCAGTGTCACAATGATCCCTACATTCCATGGAGCTACACAGCATCAGTACAGTCCCCTTGGTTCCATGAGGCCCAGTAATGTCACAGTGCTCTCCATGATTCCATGAGGCCCCACAGTGTCACAATGGTCCCTTGGTCTCACAGGGCCCCACAGTGTCACAATGGTCCCTTGGTTCCATGGGCCCTGTGCTGCTGCATTCCCCCCTCCCCTTCTCAGGCCGCCCTGCCAGCTGAGAAATGCTCCTTGGGGCTCGGCCTTGGCCAACAGCCCCTGGGCTCAGCTCCTCTGCAGCTCATCACAAACACTGTCTGCTCCAGGCACTGCTGCTGCCCAACCAGCTCCTGCTTTCTGTAGGAGCAGCCCTGGGAACTGGTTTTGTTCCCTCAGTGGCACAACATCCCTGTTCTCACACTGCCAAAGAAAGCTGTTGGTGCCAAGTGCGGCCAGGATGAACCATTGCTGGGACTGAAGCCCCTCTCTTGGGGCCCTGCAAACAGCGCTCCAAAAGGAGCCCTTGGAGCTCTCCTGGGCCAGCCACTCCCTCTGAGTGGGGCCTCTCCCAGCCGGGAACTCTCCCGTTTGCTGCACTCGGGGATCCCCAACAACGACGGAGCCTGGGCCGGTCCCCCCACTCCTCCAGGCTCAGCCCTTCACCCGCTGGGGAGATGCCAAAGGATCCACAGGGAGCATTTCCTGCCCTCAGGGGAATTTCTCACAGGTGCCTTGCACTGACTCTGTGTGTCTGTGTGCACACAGGAGTGCCTGTGCTGGGGAAATGTGGCAGAAATGCTGCTCTCTGAGGGGTTTGAGTGCCTTGGATAGCTGAGTCAGTCAGGCCTGTAAGTGAGGTTAAATCACGAGGTCTAAGTGAAGTTAAATACTTCTGAGAGTTGTTCTTTTGCTAAGCTGTTTAATATAAGTTATAAGTGGAGTTAAATAGTGTTAAATGTTATTCCTCTGTTCAATTGCAAAGTCATAGGTTATAAGTAAGCTTAAATTCTCTTAAGTGCTGTTCTTTTGCTAAATTTTGAAGTTGAAGGTATAAGTCAAGGTTACATTAAGTCCTGTTAAGTTTGAGCTCTGTTAAGCTTTTGGGCCGTATTCCTTTTATCCTTGCCCTCACTGTCCTTGTGTCACACACACACACAGGGACAGTTCTCGGTTCATTTCTGGTTTGATTGCCTGGATTTTGTTTGGTTTTGTTGTTGCTTTGTTTCCTTGGTGTGCCTGAAGTGTCCAGTCAGGAGCAGAGTGACTCTTGCCAAGGAACTTTGTGCTGCTGTCCCTTAATATTCAATCTGGTTTTTGCTGCTCCCTTGCTGGGGATTTTTTCAGCGCTCTCAAGCCCTCGTTGGTAACAGGGTGAAGGAGCCCTGGCCCAGGCTCTGGCCCTGGGGGACACGGGGACGCTGCCGGGGGGTCCCTGTCCCCCTGTGCCACCCCCAGGGCCCCGGCCCCCGTCCCCGTGTCAGGCTCTGGGGTCGATCTCGTGGAACATCCTCTGGGGGAGGCTGCGGGGCCGGGGGCGGGGGGACCCGGGGGGACAGGGGACCCCGCTGTGCACGAGCAGGGTTGGACTGCTCTGGGGGGAACTGTGAGGGGGGCCGGGGCAGAGTGACCTCCCCAGTGACCTCACACAGCCCCTGTGATGTCACACAGCCCCTGTGATGTCACACAGCCCCTGTGATGTCACACAGCCCCTGTGATGTCACATGTCACACAGCCCTGTGATGTCACAGAGCCAATGCTGGCATATCACTCTGTGATGTCATACAGCTGTGCTGTGATGTCACAGAACAATCTGTGATGTCACAAAGTCACCCTATGATTTCACTGTCTGCTCTATGATGTTACACAGACACCCAGTGATGTCACAACCCACTCTCTGATGTCACAGAGCCACCCTCCATGATGGTAGAGTCTCCTCTATGGCCTCACACCCTAATCTGTGATGTCACAGCCACCCCTGTGATGTCACAACCCCCTCAGTGATGTCACACAACCCTCTCTGTGATGTCATACTGCCACTCTGTAATGTCACAGCACACACTTTGACCTCACAGCCTGCTCTATGATGTCATACAGCCATGCAGATGTCATGATGTTACAGCCTGCTCTGTGATGTCACACAGTCCCCTCTATGATGCTGTAGCTGCTCAATGACCTCACACAACAAACTCTGTGATGTCACAGCCCAATCTGTGACCTCACACAACCCACTCTGTGCTGTCACACAGCCCCTTGCTGACATCACAGCTGCTCTGTGCCTCTATGACACAGCCACAGAGGTGCTGCTGTGACACAGCCCCCTCTGGGACATGCCACAGCCCCTGGCAGTGCTGAGCCCCTGTGAGCTCAGTCTGTGCCCTGCTGGTGTCCCTGAGGGGCCCTGGCAGTGCCCCAGCCCTGCTGGGCTGTGCACAGGAGCTGCTCCTGGCCAGAGCTGTCTCTCTGCAGCGCTGCCCTTGCCAGGAGCTGCCTCTGGGCCAGGAGCCCGGCCCAGCTCAGCAGCACAGACACAGCACAAGGACTTTAATGACCCTCTGGGGCTTTGGTGCTCTTTGCATCAGACCCAGTCCCTCAGAGTGTGCTCAAAGAACTTCTCAAGAACTCAAAAGCAGATTGAAACACTGAAGTTTCTTATACTTTTAAATAGATCCCACTGAGGGACACAACACATGTGAAAGTGTCCCCAGGTTCCAGGTAGAGCAGAACACTGGTGGCAGTGATGACAGGTGGGGACAAGCAAGGGAAAGGTGTCTCTGATGCTGAGCAAACCTGCGCCTCTGTCCCTGCAGGCTGTCGGCATCCCCCGGCTGCCCCACCTGGCTGGCCCCTTCCTTTGCTGACAGCTCTGCCTCCTGCCTGCCTCTGCCTGCCCACACAAAGCCTTGGGCTGCTCCAGGCTCCTGCTGGGGGACGTGTTGCACCACAGCCCTGCCCTGGCAGGGAAATTCCTTTCTGCTGCTGCCCAGTCTGGGCCTCCCCAGCTGCCCTTGCTGCTATTATTTCCTTCTTCAGGCTTATTTCCACTATGAAGAAAAGCTCCAGCCTCTCTGAAACCACCCTTCCGCCCCTGCCAGGCTATTCCTGTTCTGTCCTCAGTCTCCACACCACTGAGCCCAGAGCCTGCAGCCTCTACCTGCTGGTTTTGTGATGAGGCCTCCAAACCCCATCTTGGGAGATTTTTGGGCACCTCCAAGGTCTGTGAAAATCGAAAAATAGTGGTCAAAGGTATTTTCTCCCAAATCTTGCAGTGACAGAACAAGGGTCAATATGTCTAAAGTGAATGAGGGTGGATTTACATTTGTTAGAAGGAGGAAATATTTTACAATTATGAGAGTGGCACAAAACTGCAGCTGTTTTTCCAGAGAAGTGGATGCCCCATCCCAGGAATTGTCCAAGATCAGGAGCTTTGTGCAGCCTGACCCAGTGAAACCCTCTCATCCCCAAGGATAGAATTCCTGTAGTGTGGGTTCTCTGCTGTGCTGGGTGCCCTCACAAGGCTTCTGGCCAGAATGTCTGCTGAGGGCAGCCAGGCTGCTGCAGGGGCAGTGACCTCACAGCCATCACCATGGCAGCCCTGTCCCCTGGGCCTGGCTCTGCCCTTTCCTCTGCCCCTGCCTTGGCTCTGCTGGCATGAAGAGTTTTGTCATTAATATCTTGTCCCCGAGGTGCTGGGGCCAGTGGCTTCCCAGTCAGGCTCCTGGAGCAGCAGTGGCTTTTCAGAGCCCAGCCAGGAATGAGCCCTGAGGCAGCAGCTCTGCAGTGGTGGCCACCAGGCCGGGCTGCCAAGGGAGGCTTCTGGCCATGGCCTGCAAGCAGCTGCTGCTGCCAAGGTGCCTTTGGTGCCTCAGGCTGTCCCTGGCACAGCTCCCAGCACGGCACTCTGCCCTTGTGCCCGAGGCCTTCCCTGTGCTGGGGCTGGCCTGGGGCTGTTCCTGCAGCGGGACCTGCCCTGCTGATGGCACAGGAAAGGCAGTTCCTGCTGGAGCAGGAGGCTCTGCCTGCAATGGGCTCCAGCAACTCCAGCAAGGCCCTGTTGACTTCAAAATTGCTGCCTAGAGCAGAATATTCTAATAATTGTTATAGCTCCTGAACTGTGGAGTAAATAACTCTGGTTAAGATCTTTCTGTCTAATCATGATCAGAATCAATCAGAGCTGTATTTATATAAATTTATCTGGTATTCCATCATTAATCCTGTGGGACAAATTGCATTAAAGTTCAATTCCACCTGTCCAATCTTTTACACCTTTGACAAAGTCTGGGGCTGGGATTGGATCCAGCTGCTCCCAGTCTCCTCTCTTAGAAGGAATTTTAGAAGTCTAGGGGTCCTGCAGGGGTTTGAGGATCCATGGTGGCTGTTGGGTGTCATTTCTCCACCTCATGACTCAGCAGGAGTTTCTCCAATAAAGAAATAAAGCTTTTGCCTGAAGCTCCCACTGTGCCCATGACAGGAACCCCTGTGAGTGTCTGGGACATCCCGGCTCTTTGGCAGCCTGGGCACTCCTGGGATGTCACCGTGGAGCCCCCGTGAGTGCCTGTGACAGATCGGTGCCTTTGCAGCCCAAGGTGCCCTGGGATGTCACCATGGAATGGCTGTGACTGCCTCTGACCACAGGGCTCTTTACCATGCCCAGAAAGCCCTGGGAGGTCTCCATGGAGCCCCTGTCTGTGCCTGTGACATTCCAGCTCTGGAACAGCCTGGAGACTCTTGGAAAGTCCCCATGGAACCCCTCTGAGGGCCTGTGACAAATCTGATCCTTAGTAGGCAACCATCACCAGCCCCTGTTGCTATGGTCAGTTTCCATGGCAACCATCACCAGCCCCCTGTTGCTATGGTCAGTTTATCAACATCACCAGCCCTGTTGCTTTCAGTCCCTTGGCAGCTCCATGGAGACCCCATGCCAGGGGTGGTTGCCATGGACACCAGCTCAGGCCTGCAGCCAGAGCCCGTTGCCATGGCAACCATTTGCAGCCCCATCCCCAGGCTCATGGGATCCCAGAAGCACAGAATTGGCTGAGCTGGGAGGGACCCATCAGGATCCTCCAGTCCAACTGCTGGCCCTGCACAGGACAGCCCAACAATGCCAGCCTGGGCCTGGCAGCGCTGTCCAAACGCTGCTGGAGCTCAGAGAGCCCTGGAGCTGGGAGCCTTCCCTGGGGGAGCCTGGGCAGGGCCCCAGCAGCCTCTGGGCAAAAACCTTTTCCTGACATCCAAGCTGAGCCTGCCCCGACTCAGCTGCAGCCGTTCCCTCCACTCCTGTCCCTGGGCACCAGAGGGAAGAGGTTCCCACAGCCCCAGCCAGGGACCCGCTCCCAAGGCTGTTGCCATGGCCACCAGGGCTGGCACCAGCTGGGATGCTCGGTTTCCATGGGCCGGGCTTTAGGAATGGGATTCCCCAATTTCCTGCTCCCGCTAAAACCGCGCTGCCCTCGCTGCCCTCCCCGCCTCCCATGGAAAGCACAAAAGGCAAAGATCCCGGGCTGGGATAAGAACAATTTATTGGGAACAGCAACGAGATAAGGAACAAACAGGAACAGAAACAATACTGATAACAGAAGGGATAAATAAAACTATTTACAGGGAAAACTATAACATCAACTGACTGGCTCTTCCTAGCCATGTATTCTTCCCTGCCTGGAAAGGACACCCTTCTCCTCAGGGAGAGAAGAGAGAGTCCCTTTCCTGCCCCTGGCAATGACCTGAGGTGGGAGTGAATGTAATGACACGGC
Organism: Camarhynchus parvulus; assembly: GCF_901933205.1. NCBI lineage: Eukaryota > Metazoa > Chordata > Aves > Passeriformes > Thraupidae > Camarhynchus > Camarhynchus parvulus. The sequence goes on along the minus strand of NW_022148518.1, from coordinate 3,627 downwards.
CATGGCCAGACCCTCATGTTCTTCAATCCCACATCATGTCATTGGCAGGGGCAGGAAAAGGGACAGGTGTCTTCCCAGCATGGATCAAAGGGAACATGGATCACCAGCGCTCTTCCCAACGTGGGTCTTCCAATGGGGGATGAAGCTGGAGCAGTGCACAAAGCTCTTCCTGCAGTTGGGGCACTTACAGGGCTTCCCTTACTGGTGCCTCCGTTGGTGTCGGGTAAAGTACGAGCGGTCTGAGAAGCTCTTCCCACACTGGGGACACTCGTAGGGCCTCTCCCCAGTGTGGATGCGCCGGTGGGTGACGAGGGTGGAGTTGTGCTTGAAGCCAATCCCGCAGTCAGGGCAGCGGAAGGGCCTCTCATCTGTGTGAATTCGTTTATGTACAAGGAGATGGGAGCTGGTGTGAAACCTCTTCTGACACTCGGGGCACTCGTAGGGCCTCTCCCCAGTGTGGAACCTCTGGTGGATAACCAGGTCAGACCTGTGGCTGAAACTCATCCCACATTCCAAGCACTCGTAGGGCCGTTCCCCAGTGTGGATCCTCTGGTGGCAGATCAGGTTGAATCTCTTCCTGAAGCGCTTCCCACACTCCAAGCACTCATGGGGCCTCTCACTGTCATGAAGCTGCTCCTGGGCCACCAGCTCTGAGCTCTGGTTGGATCTCCGGCTGCCTTCCTGGCTCAGGGTGGGTCTTTCCTCCTCAGAGCACCCTGGGCTGGGTTTGGAGCCCCTCCTCCTGTGGGCTCTCCCAGGCTTTTCCTCCCCTTTGGATTCCTGCACTGTGGAGCCGCTCAAAACAGCCTCTTCCATGAGGTTCTGCTGTGGGGATTTGTCCTCCCTGGTCTCCATCCGCAGCTCCTTGCCTGGGGGAGGAAGGACAAGGAGAGGATGGGATTTGCCTCCGTGCCAGAGGGAAGGGGAAGGAGATCCCCCCAGTGCATCCCCAGCAGGACGGGGTTGGCAGCAGGGTTGTCCTGCAGCCGGGGGCTGTGCTGGGCTGGGAGATGGAGCAGGAGAGAGGGGGAAAGGGGCACTGACTTCCTCCTCACCTGCCTGGGTGTCCCGGGGCATCTTCCTCTTCCTCGCAGCCTTTTCCTCCTCCATCCAGCCAAGGTTTGGGAATGGGAAATCCTGGTTTGGGGAAAAACAAGGTGTGAATGCCTTGGTTGGGGATTCCTCCTGCCCAAGTCCATCTCTAGAAGTCATCTGGTGTCCATAAAAACCTCCAAAAATCAAGAGTGAATCAAAAAAAGCCACCAGGAGTTCCGTCTTTCCAGTCTCATCCCCCTGGGGTTCTGGTGGCTCCCTGCCTCAGGGCTGCTGGGGTTCCCATGGGTCCTGGGGATCCCCCCTCTCCAGAGTCCTGCTTAGGGATGCTGGGGGGTTTCGGGATCCCCCTCTCCAGCCGTTCCTCAATCCAGCCACTTGGGGCTCCCCCCTCTTCCCACCACCCTGTCCTGGTTTAGGGCAAATTTGGGAGAAATCCTCCAAAGGGGTTTCCTCTAAAAAGCAAATTCAAGCAGCCCCTACCCCCAGCCAGATCAGAAAAATATTTCCTTGGACAAAAGTGCAAAAAACCTGTTTATTTAACAGGCAAAGCATTCACCAGCACAAAAAAATGAACAATACTAAACAATAAAACCTCTTGCCGCTACAAAAGAGATGAAGAACTCAAAAAGTCCCTCTGTGGGCTGTAGCTCAGGTCACTCAGTCTCTTATCAGTCTCTTATCAGTCCCTCCAGTGCTGGAAATGCCCTGGCCCAAGCTTGGCCAGGTGGGCCACAGGTGCGAGCTGCCGGTGGTGTTCTGGGTGTTCAGTGCAGAGCAGGTTTAAACAGCTCCAAAGAAAAAGAAAAACAACAGCTGGGGAACTTCTCTGCCTCAGCGAGCTAAAAACGAACTAAAAGCAAAGGAGAGCTCTGTCCTGCTGTCGGTCCACAGACAACTGATACATTAGGTTTTAAGTTTTTCTGTTCTGTTTTGATGTGCAGCTTTTAGCTTTATATTAAGTGTTACTGGGATCTTTTCTCAGGGTGGTGAAGACAAAACAATCCTGGAGACTCAAGGACAATCTCATCGAACTTCAGGCCCAAAGCATAAACAATGTGGAAAGAGGAGCGCAGGCAAGCAAGCAAGGAGGATGAAACTTTGTAATTTGAAGCTATTAATTGGGCAGTTAACTCCTAAATGCAAAGGGACTAAAATTTATAAAAATGTGAGAGCCCGTGACAGAGCCCTTTTGCTCCCATCTTGGAGCCATCTGGGCAGAGCCATAATTGTGGCTCCTGGGCTGCCTGAGCGTGGCCTTTGAAGGCACTTCAATAAAAATCCACTTTATTCCTCTTAGCTCCGTGTGGTCTCTGTTCCAGCTCCTTAAGGCACCACAACAGTCCAGGAGCCGGAATGTGGAGGAGTGAGTGCAGTGTATGGAAACAAACTGCAGCTTCTTCCTCCTCCCCTTCGCTCTCAGAACCGGCCTTAAAGGTGCAGAACTCATTTCTGGGCTAAACGGACCGATGGGGTACGAGCATCATGAAGTCACCCCAGGACACGGCCCTGTCAGGGTCAGGGGTCCCGTCCCCGCCTCATCTCCGGGCTGCCGGGGGTCCCCCAGCTCCGCTATCGCCCCTTCCCCTCTTCCCCGCCCCGGGGGTCCCCCGTTCCACAGCCCCGGCTCTCACGGGGATCCCCAAAACCAATGTCCCGCCCCGTCGGTACCGGGCCATCCCCACGTGGAGCCCCCGGGACCCTCCCGAGGGGCGATCGCGGCTCCTGTGCCCCCGAAAAAGCTCCTCTGAGGGAGCCCGGAGATATCCGGGGCTCGAGTCCGGGATCTGCCGGCTCCGAACACTCTCCAAAAAATCCTCCCGGAGAGCCCTGGCTGGAGCCGGGGCGGGCTCGGCCTCCGCCCTCACCTGCGGCTCGGGGCTGGGGGCGATGCTCCCGGGGCAGGGGGTGCTGCAGGCTCAGCGTGCGGGCGCTGCGAGCGCCGGGATTCTCCCGCTCCTGCTCCTGCTCCTCCTGTCCCTCCTCTTCCTCCCGCATTTCCTCCGCTCCCAGCCCGGACCCCCCTTTCCCACCCCTCTGCCCCGCGGCCCCGCAGCACCGGCTGCTGGGTGGGGGAGCCCCCGATCGGCCCCGGGGGCGGGCAGGGGGCTCGGGGACCCCCCCGGGGCGGATCCGTCCCCCCGGCCCGAGCCCCAAACTCCGCTCCGGGGCCGCTGGGCTCTGCGGGTCCGCCTGGCAACCGGTGAGTCATCGGCGAGAAAAGCTCTGGTTGGCTGGAAATTGTTCAGCGCGTTCTCTGATTGGCTGGAACTGTGAAAGGCGCTGCGCCCTGCGGGTGTTCCTGCGAGCTGCGGAGTCCGGGCCGGAGCCTTTTCCTATTTCTTTCTCTCCCTCTGAGAACTTTTTCTATTTCTTTCTTCCCTCCGAGACCTCATTCCTATTTCTTTCTGTCCCTCTGAGACCTCTTCCCTATTTCTTTCTCCCCCTTTCTCCTCCCCATTTCTTGTTCAGTTCAATCCAAATTCGAGCAGATCCGCAGGTTGCGCTCCCACCCTCTCATTCGCACCTTCACTGGGGCAGAGGCGTCTCCCCCTCGCGAAATCGTAACCCATG
>NW_022148517.1:0-19000 GCF_901933205.1 Camarhynchus parvulus | reverse complement strand
AGCCAGAGTTGGCACTGGTGCCAGCTTGGGTCTGGGAGGCATCCAGCATATCGAGGATTTTCAGGAGCCAGCCGGGCACCCAGGCCTTCGGCCCCAAAACATACACAACGGCCCTTTCCCTTGGAATTAAAGTCACCAGCCCCGGGTTACGATGGCAGATTGTAGGACTCCGTTGGCACTATCAAACCAGCCCGAGTTGGCACTGGTGCCAGCTTGGGTCTGGGAGGCATCCTGCGTATCGCAGGATTTTCAGGAGCCAGACGGCCACCCCGGGCCACAGGCACCAAATATAAACAACGGCCCTTTCCTCTGAAAAAACTCACCAGCCCAGGTTACTGAGGGCAGATTGCAGGACTCCGTTGGCACTATCAAACCAGACAGAGTTGGCACTGGTGCCAGCTTGGGTCTGGGAGGCATCCTGCGCTATCGGGGATTTTCAGGACCCAGACGGCCACTCCAGGCCTATGGCCCCAAAATATAAACAACGGGCCTTTCCCTCAGAAACAAAACTCACCAGCCCCTTTCCTTGATGGCAGATTGTGGGACTCCGTTGGCACTATCAAACCAGCCAGAGTTGGCACTGGGGCCAGCTTGAGTCTGGGAAGCACCCTGCCTATGGCGGAATTTCAGGATCCAGCCGGCCACTGTTGGCCACAGGCACCCAAATATAAACAACGGCTCTTTCCCTGTGAAATAAAAGTCACAAGCCCCGGTTCTGGATGGCAGATTGTAGGACTCCGTTGGCACTATCAAACCAGCCCAAGTTGGCACTGGTGTCAGCTTGGGTCTGGGAGTCATCCTGCGATCGCGGATTTTCAGGAGCCAGACGGCCACCCTGGCCACAGGCACCGGAATATAAAAACGGCCCCTTTCCCTCTGAAACAAAACTCACATGCCCAGGTTACTGATGGCAGATTGTAGGACTACGTTGGCACTATCAAACCAGACCGAGTTGGCACTGGTGCCAGCTTGGGTCTGGGAGGCATCCTGCGTATCGCTGATTTTCAGGAGCCAGCCGGCCACTCCGGGCCTATGGCCCCCAAACATAAACAACGAACTTTTCCCCGAGAAACAAACGTCACCAGGCCAGGTCCTTCATGGCAGATTGTAGGACTCCGTTGGCACTATCAAACCAGCCCGACTTGGCACTGGTGCCAGCTTGGGTCTGGGAGGCATCCTGCGCATCGCCGATTTTCAGGAGCCAGCCGGCCTCTCCGGGCCTATGGCCCCCAAATAAAACAACAGGCCTTTCCCTCTGAAACAAAACTCACCAGCCCCGGTACTTGATGGCAGATTGTAGGACTCCGTTGGCACTATCAAACCAGCCCGAGTTGGCAATGGGGCCAGCTTGGGTCTGGGAGGCATCCTGCATATCGCCGATTTTCTGGAGCCAACCGGCCACTCCGGGCCTATGGCCCCCAAACATAAACAACGGGCCTTTCCCTCTGAAACAAAACTCACCAGCCCCTTTCCTTGATGGCAGATTGTGGGACTCCGTTGGCACTATCAAACCACCCAGAGTTGGCACTGGTGCCAGCTTGGGTCTGGGAGGCATCCAGCTTATCGAGGATTTTCGGGAGCCAGCCGGCCACTCCGGGTCACATAAACCCAAACATAATCAACGGCACGTTTCCAGGGAAACAAAAGTCACCAGCCCCGGTTCCTGATGACAGATTGTGGGACTACGTTGGCACTATCAAACCAGCCCGAATTGGCACTGGTGCCAGCTTGGGTCTGGGAGGCATCCTGCGTACCGCGGATTTTCAGGAGCCAGCCGGCCAGTCCGGGCCTATGGCCCCCAAACATAAACAACGGGACTTTTCCCCGAGAAACAAACGTCACCAGGCCATGTTCTTGATGGCAGATTGTAGGACTCCGTTGGCACTATCAAACCAGCCCGACTTGGCACTGGTGCCAGCTTGGGTCTGTGAGGCATCCTGCGTATCGTCGATTTTCAGGAGCCAGCCGGCCTCTCCGGCCTATGGCCCCCAAATATAAACAACAAGCCTTTCCCTCTGAAACAAAACTCACCAGCCCCGGTCCTTGATGGCAGATTGTAGGACTCCGTGAGCACTATCAAACCAGTCTGATTTGGCACGGGTGCCAGCTTGGGTCAGGGAGGCATCCTGCCTATTGCGGATTTTCAGGAGCCAGCCGGCCACTCCGGGACTATGGCCCCCAAATATAAACAACGGGTCTTTCCCTCTGAAACAAAAGTCACCAGCCCCGGTCCTTGATGGCAGATCGTAGGGACTCGTTGGCACTATCAAACCAGCCCGAGTTGGCACTGGTGCCAGCTAGTCTGGGAGGCATCCTGCCTCGCCCGATTTTCTGGAGCCAACCAGACTCTCCGGGCCTATGGCACCCAAACATAAACAACGGGCCCTTCCCTCAGAAACAAAAGTCACCAGGCCGTGTTCTTGATGGCATATTGAGGGACTCCATTGGCACGATGAAACCAGTCTGAGTTGGCACTGGTGCCAGCTTGGGTCTGGGAGGCATCCTGCCTATCGCGGATTTTCTGGAGCCAGCCGGCCACTGTGGGCCACAGGCACCCAAATATAAACAACGGCTCTTTCCCTTTGAAATAAAAGTTACCAGCCCCGGTTCTGGATGGCAGATTGTAGGACTCCGTTGGCACTATCAAACCAGCCCGAGTTGGCACTGGTGCCAGCTTGGGTCTGGGAGTCATCCTGCCTATCGCGGATTTTCAGGAGCCAGAAGGCCACTCCGGGCCACAGGCACCAGAATATAAATACGGCTATTGCCTTCTGAAACAAAACTCACAGGCCCAGTTTACTGATGGCAGATTGTAGGACTCTGTTGGCACTATCAAACCAGCCCGAGTTGGCACTGGGGCCAGCTTGGGTCTGGGAGGCATCCTGCGTATCGCGGATTTTCAGGAGCCAGCCGGCCACTCCGGGCCTATGGCCCCCAAACATAAACAACGACCTTTTCCCCGAGAAACAAACGTCACCAGGCCATGTTCTTGATGGCTTATTGTAGGACTCCATTGGCACTATCAAACCAGCCCGAGTTGGCACTGGTGCCAGCTTGGGTCTGGGAGTCATCCTGCGTATCGCGGATTTTCAGGAGCCAGACGGCCACTCCGGGCTACAGGCCCCCAAATATAAACAACGGCGCTTTCCCTGTGAAATAAAAGTCACAAGCCCCGGTTCTGGATGGCAGATTGTAGGACTCCGTTGGCACTATCAAACCAGTCTGAGTTGGCACTGGTGCCAGCTTGGGTCTGGGAGGCATCCTGCGTAAAGCGGATTTTCAGGACCCAGCCGGCCACTCCGGGCCTAAGGCGCCCAAACGTAAACAACGGGCCTTTCCCTCTGAAACAAAACTCACCAGGCCCTGTCCTTGATGGCAGATTGTGGGACTCTGTTGGCACTATCAAACCAGCCCGAGTTGGCACTGGTGCCAGCTTGGGTCTGGGAGGCATCCTGCCTATCGCGAATTTTCAGGAGGCAGCCGGGCAGTCCGGGCCTATGGCCCCCAAACATAAACAACGACCTTTTCCCCGAGAAACAAAAGTCACAAGGCCATGTCCTTGATGGCAGATTGTAGGACTCCGTTGGCACTATCAAACCAGCCCGAGTTGGCACTGGTGCCAGCTTGGGTCTGGGAGGCATCCTGCGTACCACGGATTTTCAGGAGCCAGCCAGCCCCCGGGCCTATGGCCCCCAAACATAAACAACGGGCCTTTCCATCTGAAACAAAACTCACCAGCCCCTTTCCTTGATAGCAGATTGTGGGACTCCGTTGGCACTATCAAACCAGCCAGAGTTGGCACTGGGGCCAGCTTGGGTCTGGGAAGCACCCGGCCTATGGCGGATTTTCAGGAGCCAGCCGGCCACTCCTGGACTATGGCCCCCAAATATAAACAACGGGTCTTTCCCTCTGAAAGAAAAGTCACCAGCCCCGGTCCTTGATGGCAGATCGTAGGACTCCGTTGGCACTATCAAACCAGCCCGAGTTGGCACTGGTGCCAGCTTGGGTCTGGGAGGCATCCTGCCTATCGCCGATTTTCTGGAGCCAAACGGACTCTCCGGGCCTATGGCACCCAAACATAAACAACGGGCCTTTCCCTCTGAAACAAAAGTCACCAGGCCGTGTTCTTGATGGCATATTGAGGGACTCCGTTGGCACGATGAAACCAGTCTGAGTTGGCACTGGTGCCAGCTTGGGTCTGGGAGGCATCCTGCCTATCGCGGATTTTCTGGAGCCAGCCGGCCACTGTGGGGCACAGGCACCCAAATATAAACAACGGCGCTTTCCCTTTGAAATAAAAGTCACCAACCCCGGTTCTGGATGGCAGATTGTAGGACTCCGTTGGCACTATCAAACCAGCCCGAGTTGGCACTGGTGCCAGCTTGGGTCTGGGGGTCATCCTGCGTATCGCGGATTTTCAGGAGCCAGACGGCCACTCCTGGCCATAGGCACCTGAATATAAAAAACGGCCCTTTCCCTCTGAAACAAAACTCACATGCCCAGGTTACTGATGGCAGATTGTATGACTCCGTTGGCACTATCAAACCAGCCCGACTTGGCACTGGTGCCAGCTTGGGTCTGGGAGGCATCCTGCGTATCGTCGATTTTCAGGAGCCAGCCGGCCTCTCCGGCCTATGGCCCCCAAATATAAACAACAAGCCTTTCCCTCTGAAGCAAAACTCACCAGCCCCGGTCCTTGATGGCAGATTGTAGGACTCCGTTGGCACTATCAAACCAGCCCGAGTTGGCACTGGTGCCAGCTTGGGTCTGGGAGGCATCCTGCCTATCGCCGATTTTCTGGAGCCAACCAGACTCTCCGGGCCTATGGCACCCAAACATAAACAACGGGCCTTTCCCTCAGAAACAAAAAGTCACCAGGCCGTGTTCTTGATGGCATATTGAGGGACTCCATTGGCACGATGAAACCAGTCTGAGTTGGCACTGGTGCCAGCTTGGGTCTGGGAGGCATCCTGCCTATCGCGGATTTTCTGGAGCCAGCCGGCCACTGTAGGCCACAGGCACCCAAATATAAACAACGGCTCTTTCCCTTTGAAATAAAAGTTACCAGCCCCGGTTCTGGATGGCAGATTGTAGGACTCCGTTGGCACTATCAAACCAGCCCGAGTTGGCACTGGTGCCAGCTTGGGTCTGGGAGTCATCCTGCCTATCGCGGATTTTCAGGAGCCAGAAGGCCACTCCGGGCCACAGGCACCCGAATATAAATACGGCTATTGCCTTCTGAAACAAAACTCACAGGCCCAGGTTACTGATGGCAGATTGTAGGACTCTGTTGGCACTATCAAACCAGCCCGAGTTGGCACTGGTGCCAGCTTGGGTCTGGGAGGCATCCCGCGCACGGGATTTTCAGGAGCCAGCCGGCCACCCGGGCCTATGGCCCCAAACATAAACAACGACCTTTTCCCCGAGAAACAAACGTCACCAGGCCATGTTCTTGATGGCAGATTGTAGGACTCCATTGGCACTATCAAACCAGCCCGACTTGGCACTGGTGCCAGCTTGGGTCTGGGAGTCATCCCATGATCGCGGATTTTCAGGAGCCAGACGGCCACCCGGGCCAGGCCCCCAAATATAAAGAACGGCGCTTTCCCTTGAAATAAAAAGTCACAAGCCCCGGTTCTGGATGGCAGATTGTAGGACTCCTTTGGCACTATCAAACCAGTCTGAGTTGGCACTGGTGCCAGCTTGGGTCTGGGAGGCATCCTGCGAAGCCATTTTCAGGAGCCAGCCGGCCACTCCGGCCCTAGGCCCCCCAAACGCAAACAACGGGCCTTTCCCTCGAAACAAATCAACACCATCAGGCCCTGTCCTTGATGGCAGATTGTGGGACGTGGACCGCCCGAGTGGCATGTGCCTGCTTGGTTAGAGGATTGCCAGGCCAGTTGGCAGCCTATCCCCAAACATAAACAACTACACACCCCCCCCCTTTTTCTGTATTTGTAGCCCTGTCCCACAAACCAGCCGAGTTTGCACTGGTGCCAGCTTGGGTCTGGGAGGCATCCTGCGTATCGCGGATTTTCAGGAGCCAGCCAGCCACTCCGGGCCTATGGCCCCCAAACATAAACAACGGCCCTTTCCCCTTAGAAACAAAAACTCACCAGCCCCGGTTCCTGATGGCAGATTGTAGGACTCCATTGGCACTATCAAACCAGCCAGAGTTGGCACTGGTGCCAGCTTGGGTCTGGGAGGCATCCTGCCTCTCGCGGATTTTCTGGAGCCAGACGGCCACTCCGGCCTATGGCACCCAAACATAAACAACGGGGCCTTTCCCTCAGAAACAAAACTCACCAGGCCGTTTCTTGATGGCAGATTGTAGGACTCCATTGGCACCCCGGCGCGGGGCGCGGCGCCCCGCCCCCCCCCCCCCCCCGGCGCCCAAAACCCTTTAAAACCCCCCCCCCCTCCTGTGGAATTGTAGGTGTTTCTATCAAACCAGCCCGAGTTGGCACTGGTGCCAGCTTGGGTCTGGGAGGCACCCTGCCTATCGCGGATTTTCAGGAGCCAGACGGCCACTCCGGCGCCTATGGCACCCAAACATAAACAACGGCCTTTCCTCTGAAATAAAAGTCACCAGCCCGTGTTCTGGATGGCAGATTGTAGGACTCCGTTGGCACTATCAAACCAGCCTGAGTTGGCACTGGTGCCAGCTTGGGTCTGGGAGGCATCCTGCCTATCGCGATTTTCAGGAGCCAGACGGCCACTCGGGCTACAGGCCCCCAAATATAAACAACGGCCCTTTCCCTGTGAAATAAAAAGTCACCAGCCCCGGTTCTGATGGCAGATTGTAGGACTCTGTTGGCACTATCAAACCAGCCTGAGTTGGCACTGGTGCCAGCTTGGGTCTGGGAGGCATCCTGCGTGGCGCCGATTTTCAGGAGCCCCCCCCCTATGTTTTTTTTTTTGCAATTGGCTTGTGCCACCAGTTGGCCTCCCCACCTATAGAAACATAAACAACGACCTTTTCCCGCGGAAACAAAAGTCACAAGGCCATGTCCTTGATGGCAGATTGTAGGACTCCGTTGGCACTATCAAACCAGCCCGAGTTGGCACTGGTGCCAGCTTGGGTCTGGGAGGCATCCTGCGTATCGCGGATTTTCAGGAGCCAGCCAGCCACTCCGGGCCTATGGCCCCCAAACATAAACAACGGGCCTTTCCATCTGAAACAAAACTCACCAGCCCCTTTCCTTGATAGCAGATTGTGGGACTCCGTTGGCACTATCAAACCAGCCAGAGTTGGCACTGGGGCCAGCTTGGGTCTGGGAAGCACCCTGCCTATGGCGGATTTTCAGGAGCCAGCCGGCCACTCCTGGACTATGGCCCCCAAATATAAACAACGGGTCTTTCCCTCTGAAAGAAAAGTCACCAGCCCCGGTCCTTGATGGCAGATCGTAGGACTCCGTTGGCACTATCAAACCAGCCCGAGTTGGCACTGGTGCCAGCTTGGGTCTGGGAGGCATCCTGCCTATCGCCGATTTTCTGGAGCCAAACGGACTCTCCGGGCCTATGGCACCCAAACATAAACAACGGGCCTTTCCCCTCTGAAACAAAAAGTCACCAGGCCGTGTTCTTGATGGCATATTGAGGGACTCCGTTGGCACGATGAAACCAGTCTGAGTTGGCACTGGTGCCAGCTTGGGTCTGGGAGGCATCCTGCCTATCGCGGATTTTCTGGAGCCAGCCGGCCACTGTGGGGCACAGGCACCCAAATATAAACAACGGCGCTTTCCCTTTGAAATAAAAGTCACCAACCCCGGTTCTGGATGGCAGATTGTAGGACTCCGTTGGCACTATCAAACCAGCCCGAGTTGGCACTGGTGCCAGCTTGGGTCTGGGGGTCATCCTGCGTATCGCGGATTTTCAGGAGCCAGACGGCCACTCCTGGCCATAGGCACCTGAATATAAAAAACGGCCCTTTCCCTCTGAAACAAAACTCACATGCCCAGGTTACTGATGGCAGATTGTATGACTCCGTTGGCACTATCAAACCAGCCCGACTTGGCACTGGTGCCAGCTTGGGTCTGGGAGGCATCCTGCGTATCGTCGATTTTCAGGAGCCAGCCGGCCTCTCCGGCCTATGGCCCCCAAATATAAACAACAAGCCTTTCCCTCTGAAGCAAAACTCACCAGCCCCGGTCCTTGATGGCAGATTGTAGGACTCCGTTGGCACTATCAAACCAGCCCGAGTTGGCACTGGTGCCAGCTTGGGTCTGGGAGGCATCCTGCCTATCGCCGATTTTCTGGAGCCAACCAGACTCTCCGGGCCTATGGCACCCAAACATAAACAACGGGCCTTTCCCTCAGAAACAAAAGTCACCAGGCCGTGTTCTTGATGGCATATTGAGGGACTCCATTGGCACGATGAAACCAGTCTGAGTTGGCACTGGTGCCAGCTTGGGTCTGGGAGGCATCCTGCCTATCGCGGATTTTCTGGAGCCAGCCGGCCACTGTAGGCCACAGGCACCCAAATATAAACAACGGCTCTTTCCCTTTGAAATAAAAGTTACCAGCCCCGGTTCTGGATGGCAGATTGTAGGACTCCGTTGGCACTATCAAACCAGCCCGAGTTGGCACTGGTGCCAGCTTGGGTCTGGGAGTCATCCTGCCTATCGCGGATTTTCAGGAGCCAGAAGGCCACTCCGGGCCACAGGCACCCGAATATAAATACGGCTATTGCCTTCTGAAACAAAACTCACAGGCCCAGGTTACTGATGGCAGATTGTAGGACTCTGTTGGCACTATCAAACCAGCCCGAGTTGGCACTGGTGCCAGCTTGGGTCTGGGAGGCATCCTGCGTACCGCGGATTTTCAGGAGCCAGCCGGCCACTCCGGGCCTATGGCCCCCAAACATAAACAACGACCTTTTCCCCGAGAAACAAACGTCACCAGGCCATGTTCTTGATGGCAGATTGTAGGACTCCATTGGCACTATCAAACCAGCCCGACTTGGCACTGGTGCCAGCTTGGGTCTGGGAGTCATCCTGCGTATCGCGGATTTTCAGGAGCCAGACGGCCACTCCGGGCTACAGGCCCCCAAATATAAAGAACGGCGCTTTCCCTGTGAAATAAAAGTCACAAGCCCCGGTTCTGGATGGCAGATTGTAGGACTCCTTTGGCACTATCAAACCAGTCTGAGTTGGCACTGGTGCCAGCTTGGGTCTGGGAGGCATCCTGCGTAAAGCGGATTTTCAGGAGCCAGCCGGCCACTCCGGGCCTAAGGCGCCCAAACGTTATCAACGGGCCTTTCCCTCTGAAACAAAACTCACCAGGCCCTGTCCTTGATGGCAGATTGTGGGACTCTGTTGGCACTATCAAACCAGCCAGAGTTGGCACTGGGGCCAGCTTGGGTCTGGGAAGCACCCTGCCTATGGCGGATTTTCAGGAGCCAGCCGGCCACTCCGGGACTATGGCCCCCAAATATAAACAACGGGTCTTTCCCTCTGAAACAAAAGTCACCAGCCCCGGTCCTTGATGGCAGATCGTAGGACTCCGTTGGCACTATCAAACCAGCCCGAGCTGGCACTGGTGCCAGCTTGGGTCTGGGAGGCATCCTGCCTATCGCCGATTTTCTGGAGCCAACCGGACTCTCCGGGCCTATGGCACCCAAACATAAACAACGGGCCTTTCCCTCTGAAATAAAAGTCACCAGGCCGTGTTCTTGATGGCATATTGAGGGACTCCGTTGGCACGATGAAACCAGTCTGAGTTGGCACTGGTGCCAGCTTGGGTCTGGGAGGCATCCTGCCTATCGCGGATTTTCTGGAGCCAGCCGGCCACTGTGGGGCACAGGCACCCAAATATAAACAACGGCGCTTTCCCTTTGAAATAAAAGTCACCAACCCCTGTTCTGGATGGCAGATTGTAGGACTCCGTTGGCACTATCAAACCAGCCCGAGTTGGCACTGGTGCCAGCTTGGGTCTGGGAGTCATCCTGCGTATCGCGGATTTTCAGGAGCCAGACGGCCACTCCTGGCCAGAGGCACCTGAATATAAAAGACGGCCCTTTCCCTCTGAAACAAAACTCACATGCCCAGGTTACTGATGGCAGATTGTAGGACTCCGTTGGCACTATCAAACCAGCCCGAGTTGGCACTGGTGCCAGCTTGGGTCTGGGAGGCATCCTGCGTATCGCGGATTTTCAGGAGCCAGCCGGCCACTCCGGGCCTATGGCCCCCAAACATAAACAACGGGACTTTTCCCCGAGAAACAAACGTCACCAGGCCATGTTCTTGATGGCAGATTGTAGGACTCCGTTGGCACTATCAAACCAGCCCGACTTGGCACTGGTGCCAGCTTGGGTCTGTGAGGCATCCTGCGTATCGTCGATTTTCAGGAGCCAGCCGGCCTCTCCGGCCTATGGCCCCCAAATATAAACAACAAGCCTTTCCCTCTGAAACAAAACTCACCAGCCCCGGTCCTTGATGGCAGATTGTAGGACTCCGTGGGCACTATCAAACCAGTCTGATTTGGCACGGGTGCCAGCTTGGGTCAGGGAGGCATCCTGCCTATCGCGGATTTTCAGGAGCCAGCCGGCCACTCCGGGACTATGGCCCCCAAATATAAACAACGGGTCTTTCCCTCTGAAAGAAAAGTCACCAGCCCCGGTCCTTGATGGCAGATCGTAGGACTCCGTTGGCACTATCAAACCAGCCCGAGTTGGCACTGGTGCCAGCTTGGGTCTGGGAGGCATCCTGCCTATCGCCGATTTTCTGGAGCCAACCAGACTCTCCGGGCCTATGGCACCCAAACATAAACAACGGGCCTTTCCCTCAGAAACAAAAGTCACCAGGCCGTGTTCTTGATGGCATATTGAGGGACTCCATTGGCACGATGAAACCAGTCTGAGTTGGCACTGGTGCCAGCTTGGGTCTGGGAGGCATCCTGCCTATCGCGGATTTTCTGGAGCCAGCCGGGCACTGTAGGCCACAGGCACCCAAATATAAACAACGACTCTTTCCCCTTTGAAATAAAAGTTACCAGCCCCGGTTCTGGATGGCAGATTGTAGGACTCCGTTGGCACTATCAAACCAGCCCGAGTTGGCACTGGTGCCAGCTTGGGTCTGGGGAGTCATCCTGCCTATCGCGGATTTTCAGGAGCCAGAAGGCCACTCCGGGCCACAGGCACCCGAATATAAATACGGCTATTGCCTTCTGAAACAAAACTCACAGGCCCAGGTTACGTATGGCAGATTGTAGGACTCTGTTGGCACTATCAAACCAGCCCGAGTTGGCACTGGTGCCAGCTTGGTCTGGGAGGCATCCTGCGTATCGCGATTTTTCAGGAGCCAGCCGGCCACTCCGGGCCTATGGCCCCCAAACATAAACAACGACCTTTTCCCCGAGAAACAAACGTCACCAGGCCATGTTCTTGAGGGCAGATTGTAGGACTCCATTGGCACTATCAAACCAGCCCGAGTTGGCACTGGTGCCAGCTTGGGTCTGGGAGTCATCCTGCGTATCGCGGATTTTCAGGAGCCAGACGGCCACTCCGGGCTACAGGCCCCCAAATATAAACAACGGCGCTTTCCCTGTGAAATAAAAGTCACAAGCCCCGGTTCTGGATGGCAGATTGTAGGACTCCGTTGGCACTATCAAACCAGTCTGAGTTGGCACTGGTGCCAGCTTGGGTCTGGGAGGCATCCTGCGTAAAGCGGATTTTCAGGACCCAGCCGGCCACTCCGGGCCTAAGGCGCCCAAATGCTATCAACGGGCCTTTCCCTCTGAAACAAAACTCACCAGGCCCTGTCCTTGATGGCAGATTGTGGGACTCTGTTGGCACTATCAAACCAGCCCGAGTTGGCACTGGTGCCAGCTTGGGTCTGGGAGGCATCCTGCCTATCGCGAATTTTCAGGAGCCAGCCGGGCAGTACGGGCCTATGGCCCCCAAACATAAACAACGACCTTTTCCCCGAGAAACAAAAGTCACAAGGCCATGTCCTTGATGGCAGATTGTAGGACTCCGTTGGCACTATCAAACCAGCCCGAGTTTGCACTGGTGCCAGCTTGGGTCTGGGTGGCATCCTGCGTATCGCGGATTTTCAGGAGCCAGCCAGCCACTCCGGGCCTATGGCCCCCAAACATAAACAACGGGCCTTTCCCTCAGAAACAAAACTCACCAGCCCCTTTCCTTGATGGAAGATTGTGGGACTCCATTGGCACTATCAAACCAGCCAGAGTTGGCACTGGTGCCAGCTTGGGTCTGGGAAGCACCCTGCCTATGGCGGATTTTCAGGAGCCAGCCGGCCACTGTTGGCCACAGGCACCCAAATATAAACAACGGCCCTTTCCCTGAGAAATAAAAGTCACCAGCCCCGGTTCTGGACGGCAGATTGTAGGACTCCGGTGGCACTATCAAACCAGCCCAAGTTGGCACTGGTGCCAGCTTGGGTCTGGGAGTCATCCTGCGTATCGCGGATTTTCAGGAGCCAGACGGCCACTCCTGGCCACAGGCACCCGAATATAAAAACGGCCCTTTCCCTCTGAAACAAAACTCACATGCCCAGGTTACTGATGGCAGATTGTAGGACTCCGTTGGCACTATCAAACCAGCCCGAGTTGGCACTGGTGCCAGCTTGGGTCTGGGAGGCATCCTGCGTATCGCGGATTTTCAGGAGCCAGACGGCCACTCCGGGCCTAGGCACCCAAATATAAAAACGGCCCTTTTCCTCTGAAACAAAACTCACATGCCCAGGTTACTGATGGCAGATTGTAGGACTCCGTTGGCACTATCAAACCAGCCCGAGTTGGCACTGGTGCCAGCTTGGGTCTGGGAGGCATCCTGCCTATCGCGGATTTTCAGGAGCCAGCCGGCCTCTCCGGGCCTATGGCCCCCAAACATAATCAACGGCACGTTTCCAGGGAAACAAAAGTCACCAGCCCCGGTTCCTGATGGCAGATTGTGGGACTCCGTTGGCACTATCAAACCAGCCCGAGTTGGCACTGGTGCCAGCTTGGGTCAGGGAGGCATCCTGCGTATCGCCGATTTTCAGGAGCCAGCGCCGCCTCTCCGGGGCCTATGGCCCCAAACATAAACAACGGGCATTTCACTCTGAAACAAAACTCACCAGCCCCTTTCCTTGATGGCAGATTGTGGGACTCCGTTGGCACTATCAAACCAGCCCGAGTTGGCACTGGTGCCAGCTTGGGTCTGGGAGGCATCCTGCCTATCGCGGATTTTCAGGACCCAGCCGGCCACTCCGGGCCTAAGGCGCCCAAACGTAATCAACGGGCCTTTCCCTCTGAAAGAAAACTCACCAGGCCCTGTCCTTGATGGCAGATTGTGGGACTCTGTTGGCACTATCAAACCAGCCCGAGTTGGCACTGGTGCCAGCTTGGGTCTGGGAGGCATCCTGCGTATCGCGAATTTTCAGGAGCCAGACGGCCACTACGGGCCTATGGCCCCCAAACATAAACAACGACCTTTTCCCCGAGAAACAAAAGTCACAAGGCCATGTCCTTGATGGCAGATTGTAGGACTCCGTTGGCACTATCAAACCAGCCCGGAGTTGGCACTGGTGCCAGCTTGGGTCTGGGGAGGCATCCTGCGTCGCGGATTTTCAGGAGCCAGCCGGACACTCCGGGCCTATGGCCCCCAAACATAAACAACGGGCCTTTCCCTCTGAAACAAAACTCACCAGCCCCTTTCCTTGATGGCAGATTGTGGGACTCCGTTGGCACTATCAAACCAGCCTGAGTTGGCACTGGTGCCAGCTTGGGTCTGGGAGGCATCCTGCGTATCGCGGATTTTCAGGAGCCAGCCGGCCACTGTGTGCCTATGGCACCCAAATATAAACAACGGCCCTTTCCCTTGGAATTAAAGTCACCAGCCCCGGTTGAAGATGGCAGATTGTAGGACTCCGTTGGCACTATCAAACCAGCCCGAGTTGGCACTGGTGCCAGCTTGGGTCTGGGAGGCATCCTGCGTATCGCGGATTTTCAGGAGCCAGCCAGCCACTCCGGGCCTATGGCCCCCAAACCTAAACAACGGGCCTTTCCCTCAGAAACAAAACTCACCAGCCCCGTTCCTTGATGGCAGATTGTGGGACTCCGTTGGCACTATCAAACCAGCCAGAGTTGGCACTGGGGCCAGCTTGGGTCTGGGAAGCACCCTGCCTATGGCGGATTTTCAGGAGCCAGCCGGCCACTCCGGGACTATGGCCCCCAAATATAAACAACGGGTCTTTCCCTCTGAAAGAAAAGTCACCAGCCCCGGTCCTTGATGGCAGATTGTAGGACTCCGTTGGCACTATCAAACCAGCCCGAGTTGGCACTGGTGCCAGCTTGGGTCTGGGAGGCATCCTGCGTATCGCCGATTTTCAGGAGCCAGACGGCCACTCCGGGCCACAGGCCCCCAAACATAAACAACGGGCCTTTCCCTCTGAAACAAAACTCACCAGCCCCGGTTACTGATGG
The DNA here is from genome assembly GCF_901933205.1 of Camarhynchus parvulus. NCBI lineage: Eukaryota > Metazoa > Chordata > Aves > Passeriformes > Thraupidae > Camarhynchus > Camarhynchus parvulus. The sequence goes on along the minus strand of NW_022148517.1, from coordinate 4,573 downwards.
CAGATTGTAGGACTCCGTTGGCACTATCAAACCAGCCCGAGTTGGCACTGGTGCCAGCTTGGGTCTGGGAGGCATCCTGCGTATCGCGGATTTTCAGGAGCCAGCCGGCCCTCGGGCCTATGGCCCCAAATATAAACAACGGACTTTTCCCTGTGAAACCAAAAGTCACCAGCCCCGGTCCTTGATGGCAGATTGTAGGACTCCGTTGGCACTATCAAACCAGCCCGAGTTGGCACTGGTGCCAGCTTGGGTCTGGGAGGCATCCTTCTATCGCCCGATTTTCAGGAGCCAACCGACTCTCCGGGCCTATGGCCCCCAAACATAAACAACGGGCCTTTCCCTCTGAAACAAAAGTCACCAGCCCGGTTCTTGATGGCAGATTGTAGGACTCCGTTGGCACTATGAAACCAGTCTGAGTTGGCACTGGTGCCAGCTTGGGTCTGGGAGGCATCCTGCCTATCGCGGGATTTTCAGGAGCCAGCCGGCCACTGTGGGGCACAGGCACCCAAATATAAACAACGGCTCTTTCCCTCTGAAACAAAAGTCACCAGCCCCGGTTCTGGATGGCAGATTGTAGGACTCCGTTGGCACTATCAAACCAGCCCGAGTTGGCACTGGTGCCAGCTTGGGTCTGGGAGTCATCCTGCGCTATCGCGGATTTTCAGGAGCCAGACGGCCACTCCTGGCCACAGGCCCCCAAATATAAACAACGCCCTTTCCCTCTGAAACAAAACATCACCATGCCCAGGTTACTGATGGCAGATTGTAGGACTCCGTTGGCACTATCAAACCAGCCCGAGTTGGCACTGGTGCCAGCTTGGGTCTGGGAGGCATCCTGCGCATCGCGGATTTTCAGGAGCCAGCCGGCCACTCCGGGGCCCTATGGCCCCAAACATAAACAACGGGCCTTTCCCTTGAAACAAAACTCACCAGCCCCGTTCCTTGATGGCAGATTGCAGGACTCCGTTGGCACTATCAAACCAGCCCGAGTTGGCACTGGTGCCAGCTTGGGTCTGGGAGGCATCCTGCCTATCGCGGATTTTCAGGAGCCAGCCGGCCACTCCGGGCCTACAGGCCCCCAAATATAAACAACGGCCCTTTCCCTCTGAAATAAAAGTCACCAGCCCCGGTTCAAGATGGCAGATTGTAGGACTCCGTTGGCACTATCAAACCAGCCCGAGTTGGCACTGGTGCCAGCTTGGGTCTGGGAGGCATCCTACGTGCCGATTTTCAGGAGCCAGACGGCCACTCCAGGCCTATGGCCCCCAAACATAAACAACGGGCCTTTCCCTCTGAAACAAAACTCACCAGCCCCGTTCCTTGATGGCAGATTGTGGGACTCCGTTGGCACTATCAAACCAGCCTGAGTTGGCACTGGGGCCAGCTTGGGTCTGGGAGGCATCCTGCCTATCGCGGATTTTCAGGAGCCAGCCGGCCACTGTGGGCCACAGGCACCCAAATATAAACAACGGCCCTTTCCCTGTGAAATAAAAGTCACAAGCCCCGGTTCTGGATGGCAGATTGTAGGACTCCGTTGGCACTATCAAACCAGCCCGAGTTGGCACTGGTGCCAGCTTGGGTCTGGGAGGCATCCTGCGTATCGCGGATTTTCAGGAGCCAGACGGCCACTCCTGGCCACAGGCACCCAAATATAAAAAACGGCCCTCTCCCTCTGAAACAAAACTCACATGCCCAGGTTACTGGTGGCAGATTGTAGGACTCCGTTGGCACTATCAAACCAGCCCGAGTTGGCACTTGTGCCAGAATGGGTCTGGGAGGCATCCTGCGTATCGCTGATTTTCAGGAGCCAGCCGGCCACTCCGGGCCTATGGCCCCCAAACATAAACAACGGACCTTTTCCCCGAGAAACAAACGTCACCAGGCCAGGTCCTTGATGGCAGATTGTAGGACTCCGTTGGCACTATCAAACCAGCCAGAGTTGGCACTGGTGCCAGCTTGGGTCTGGGAGGCATCCAGCATATCGAGGATTTTCAGGAGCCAGCCGGCCACTCCAGGCCTTCGGCCCCAAAACATAAACAACGGCCCTTTCCCTTTGGAATTAAAGTCACCAACCCCGGTCCTTGATGGCAGATTGTAGGACTCCGTTGGCACTATCAAACCAGCCCGAGTTGGCACTGGTGCCAGCTTGGGTCTGGGAGGCATCCTGCGCAGCGCGGATTTTCAGGAGCCAGCCAGCCACCCGGGCCTATGGCCCCAAACATAAACAACGGGCCTTTCCATCTGAAACAAAAACTCACCAGCCCCTTTCCTTGATGGCAGATTGTGGGACTCCGTTGGCACTATCAAACCAGCCAGAGTTGGCACTGGGGCCAGCTTGGGTCTGGGAAGCATCCTGCCTATGGCGGATTTTCAGGAGCCAGCCGGCCACTCCGGACTATGGCCCCCAAATATAAACAACGGGTCTTTCCCTCTGAAAGAAAAGTCACCAGCCCCGGTCCTTGATGGCAGATCGTAGGACTCCGTTGGCACTATCAAACCAGCCCGTGTTGGCACTGGTGCCAGCTTGGGTCTGGGAGGCATCCTGCGTATCGCGGATTTTCAGGAGCCAGACGGCCAATCCTGGCCACAGGCACCAGAATAAAAAAAACGGCCCTCTCCCTCTGAAACAAAACTCACATGCCCAGGTTACTGATGGCAGATTGTAGGACTCCGTTGGCACTATCAAACCAGCCCGAGTTGGCACTTGTGCCAGCTTGGGTCTGGGAGGCATCCTGCGTATCGCTGATTTTCAGGAGCCAGCCGGCCACTCCGGGCCTATGGCCCCCAAACATAAACAACGAACTTTTCCCCGAGAAACAAACGTCACCAGGCCAGGTCCTTCATGGCAGATTGTAGGACTCCGTTGGCACTATCAAACCAGCCCGACTTGGCACTGGTGCCAGCTTGGGTCTGGGAGGCATCCTGCGTATCGTCGATTTTCAGGAGCCAGCCGGCCTCTCCGGGCCTATGGCCCCCAAATAAAACAACAGGATTTTCCCTCTGAAACAAAACTCACCAGCCCCGGTCCTTGATGGCAGATTGTAGGACTCCGTTGGCACTATCAAACCAGCCCGAGTTGGCAATGGGGCCAGCTTGGGTCTGGGAGGCATCCTGCATATCGCCGATTTTCTGGAGCCAACCGGCCACTCCGGGCCTATGGCCCCCAAACATAAACAACGGGCCTTTCCCTCTGAAACAAAACTCACCAGCCCCTTTCCTTGATGGCAGATTGTGGGACTCCATTGGCACTATCAAACCAGCCCGAGTTGGCACTGGTGCCAGCTTGGGTCTGGGAGGCATCCAGCATATCGCGGATTTTCGGGAGCCAGCCGGCCACTCCGGGTCCCATAAACCCAAACATAATCAACGGCCGTTTCCTGGGAAACAAAAGTCACCAGCCCCGGTTCCTGATGACAGATTGTGGGACTCCGTTGGCACTATCAAACCAGCCCGAATTGGCACTGGTGCCAGCTTGGGTCTGGGAGGCATCCTGCGTATCGCCGATTTTCAGGAGCCAGCCGGCCACTCCGGGCCTATGGCCCCCAAACATAAACAACGGGCATTTCACTCTGAAACAAAACCTACCAGCCCCGGTCTTGATGGCAGATTGTGGGACTCCGTTGGCACTATCAAACTAGTTTGAGTTGGCACTGGTGCCAGCTTGGGTCTGGGAGGCATCCTGCCTATCGCGGATTTTCAGGAGCCAGCCGGCCACTCCGCCCAGCCCCCAAATCCTTCCCCAAACAAACACCTCAATTGAATTGCAGGAACCCAAATATAAATACCCAAACATAAACAACCCTTTTCCCTTTGAAATAAAAGTCACCAGCCCCGGTCCTTGATGGCAGATTGTAGGACTCCGTTGGCACTATCAAACCAGCCCGAGTTGGCACTGGTGCCAGCTTGGGTCTGGGAGTCATCCTGCGTATCGCGGATTTTCAGGAGCCAGACGGCCACATCTGGCCACAGGCACCCGAATATAAAAAACGTCCCTTTCCCTCTGAAACAAAACTCACATGCCCAGGTTACTGATGGCAGATTGCAGGACTCCGTTGGCACTATCAAACCAGCCCGAGTTGGCACTGGTGCCAGCTTGGGTCTGGGAGGCATCCTGCGTATCGCGGATTTTCAGGAGCCAGCCGGCCACTCCGGGCCTATGGCCCCCAAACATAAACAACGAACTTTTCCCCGAGAAACAAACGTCACCAGGCCCGGTCCTTGATGGCAGATTGTAGGACTCCGTTGGCACTATCAAACCAGCCAGAGTTGGCACTGGCGCCAGCTTGGGTCTGGGAGGCATCCAGCATATCGAGGATTTTCAGGAGCCAGCCGGCCACTCCAGGCCTTCGGTCCCAAAACATAAACAACGGCCCTTTCCCTTTGGAATTAAAGTCACCAGCCCCGGTTGAAGATGGCAGATTGTAGGACTTCGTTGGCACTATCAAACCAGCCCGAGTTGGCACTGGTGCCAGCTTGGGTCTGGGAGTCATCCTGCGTATCGCGGATTTTCAGGAGCCAGACGGCCACTCCGGGCCACAGGCACCCGAATATAAAAAACGGCCCTTTCCTCTGA